>NC_087343.1:63244393-63547424 GCF_030014295.1 Loxodonta africana
ATGTTCTGTTACCAATAGAATGGTCATGCTGTATCAGTGTTATTAAGGAGCGCCTGGTGGATTTGAACTACTGACCTTTTTGTTAGCAGCCAAATTCTTAACCACTGCACCACCAGGATTTCCAATGCACCAGCAGCTCCTTGGAAAGCCTATGGGGCGGTTCTACTCTGTCCTATAGGGTTGCTATGAGTTGCAACTGACTCGAGGACAACAGGTTGGTTTGTTGGTTGGTGTCTCCCTAGCACACTCCCCGGCCCTATGAACTTGGGCCAGATTGCTGTTCACTCAGTGGAGGACAATGCCAGCTGTCAAGTGGCATGGTGTGGCATGGTAGTGACATTCCTCTCAATATCCAGCCTTCATGCCTAAGGAAATACCCACATCGAAAGATTTCAACACAAACATTACGAGAATATTTCAAAATTGAAATAAACTAAATATTTAAAGCTGTTACATTTTCTGGGGACTGAGGAGATTCTGAATTTCTAGGGGAAGCATAAGAAAAAGGAGGTGTGAAAGAGTTTAGGTTAAATACCAGCAGGAATTTTTTGCCCTGGCACTGCTTTAGACATTGGAAGAGAATATGGAGCGATATTGTAGAATCTTCACTGAAGACAACGTTTCTCCAACGTGTTTTTAGGCTGAAGCCCTGACAAGCAAAGTAGACTGTGTCCTTGTATGACTTCCTGAATTCTCTTATAATTTAGGATTTTATTCTCTTAGCTTCACAGAGAAATCACAATTGGGAAAGAACAGGGAGGGATTCTTTCGTGTTTTACAGATACACTTAGGCATAAAGGAATGGGTTCTCAAGAAGAGACAAAAGATGAGACAGGTTTGGAAGAAGCTGCATGAACACTTAAACTGTGGAAGGCCATTTTTAATAACCATGAGAAAGAAAATACTCACACACACACACACACACACACACACACAAACCCTAAAGGAATATAAAATAAAATGTTACTAGTAGTTACTTTGGGGTTTGAACTTAAAAGAAATTTGCTTATATTTATTTCCTAAACTTTTTATGAAAATAAGGTTATTTTGAGAGCAGTGTTTTTTTTTTTTTTTTTTACCAGAAGAATTTAGCATGGAATTCCAAATTCCAGAGTATGCTGGGAAAAGAGGAGAATTCTCTAGCAGAACATTTCCCTGTGTCACTTTATCTAAAATCAGTAGTCTTGTTTCTATCTTGAAAGTAATTACAGTTTTGTCAGGTCAAATAATGTTGGCGGCATTAATTGTTTTCAAGTGACAGAAATATAGCATCGTAATGTTTAGTATTAAATCACGAGTGCTCTATCCTATATTGAAAATTTTTTGAGACATCAGGGATTAGGTCAACAAAATATGATTGTTGTGCCCAACAGCGCTTAACTGAAAACCACAGACAGACTGACTCAGCTAGGCATTCCTTCTCACCTGTTCCCCAAAAGTTGGTCTATTACTGATGAAGCTGTTCAGAGTTTAATAGACTTTTTTTTTTTTTTTAATTCTAGTAGAGCTTTCCAGATAGTGTATCCTAGCAAAGGGTCATTTGTGAAAACTGTGATTAAGCCACTGAAAAAAATCTGTAGGCCCTGGGACAATGACTACCCTCTCTACAGGCTGTTAGGAGTCACTTAGCTAATTGTACACAAAATCTTCTAAATATATTATGGTATTATTTTCAGGTATCAGATGTGCCTATATATTACATGGAGCTGGTTTATATTCAAAGTTCCTATTTCAAGGTTATTAAGTACACATCTTAATTATTTAAACAGCTTACTAACATAGACTAAATGGTATTTTACATATTTTTTTCCAGGCATACTGAAATTCTATTAGTTCTTTGGAGACTGTACTACAGAAAATGTCTAATTATATAAAAGACTAGATTTCTTTAGAATTCAAGAGCACTGATGGCAGAAACCGTGTGGAATTTATCAAGCTATTTGTGGAAGATTAATAAATACTACTTGATGTAAGTAAACAATGTATCATACACAGAATATACTTTCCATTTTTTACTATTTATTTATATTTTTTCTTACAACAGTATCTAGAGATTTTAATTAGAAGCAAGACTAGCTAATAAACTCAAATTAGGAGGTCTGCTTCTATATTTGGTGATGGTTATTATTTATATTATTTTGCCTGATTTTTTCTGTTCACACAGCCCTTGGCTCTTACATATAAAATTTTGAGTTCTGAATAGTAATCAATTAAAACTTCTTAGCTTTATAAGATTATGCTATTACAAAATATGATAAAAGCATATGAATGTACATTTTTTTAAACATAGAAGTATATGTACTAGGAAGAACTCATGTTCTCCAGTAAACCCTTAAGCAGGCAAGACATAAACCACCTGAAAGGGAATGGTACTCTTATTTTTAAAGGCCAGCAGTAATGAAAAAATCGCTATTATCCATTATGCTATTTATGGATTTATTAATTTTTTGGTTTAAATTATAGCAACAATATAAAATATCAGGACATTTGAAAGAATTATACATAACCCTACCATGCAAACACTGCTATTATTCAATTTTTTAAACAATACCTGTTATTCCAGCACTGGAAGAACCCTGGGAAGATTTTCTGATAATAACACTAAAACATTATTAAATACTTTATGTCCTAAAAATTGTGTTGAGCATTTTATACGCCCTGTATTATTTCAATCTCTTAACAACCTTATAAAGTGAGCCCTTGTTATTTTGTCGTTTAACAGAGGAGGAAACAGAGGCTTAGACAGATTTGGTAATTCGCCCAAAACGACACAGTTAGTGAGAGAAGGCAAAGGGATTTGAACCTGTACAAGCTGCCTCTTAACTGTCTTTCATCCAGCCCAGTCCCCTCATTTTACTTACTGGGAGAAAAAGGCCTAGACAAGTTAAATGAATTATCCAAGGCCTACAGCTAGTTATGACATAGTGCTGATCATACTCTTTATAACCTTTCAAGATCACCCCACATTCCAAGATTTAACATTTACTAAAAGAAAAAAAAAAATTTTTTTTTTTTTTTCCTTTTATCGGTAGGTTTGGCTTTAAACCCACTTCACGCCCCAGGTTAAATAACTTTCATTTCATCTGTCTCTGCTATGTCTGTACCAGTGGCTCCCAACCTCAGCTGCACACTGAAGTCACCGGGAGGCTGTTAGAAAATACTGATGCCTGGATCCCACTCCTAGATTTTTAGATTTACTTGGTCTGGGGTATAGCCTGGGTACTGGGATAAGAGTACTTATAGGATTCTGATGCTTAGCCAGGGTTGAGAAGTGCTAGCCTATACGAAGGCCACCTGGTCAGCAACGCTCTTATATATATTCCAAAATCCTTTAAATCACCTTATCACCTTCTTAGATTCCTGCTATGTGGTTAAAATATTTTCATGATTTACATGCCTACGATGAACAAATACACATAAACATACCCCACAGTTAAATGTTTGCACACAGACATATGTAAAAGCAGGTAAAGAAAGCATCAGGCCAAAATGGATTATTGAATTTCAAGCACTGAACAAGTATACTAGGTGTAATTTAAGTATGTATAGCCTTCTGCTTCTAGTACTTATGTCAGTTAAGGAAATATAGTTCCATTTAAGTATATCACTTATGTGATTTGTTATTTGAAGAAAAGACACTCTTTGTATTATGGGCTTATAGAAACAGACCAATATGGCTAAGGTTACACACGCTAGCGTTGCCTATACATTGTTTGAATAAACCACAAAATTTGTATTTGAACTTGTATTTGATTTAAAGTCAAATTAAGAACGAGAAACTAATCTTCCAAATTAAATTTTCACATCTGTAGGAAACCTGCTCGTTCACTAAGCTGTGCTTACCTGAGCAAATGGGGTCACAATCAAGTCATCTCCATGTCTGAAAAAGAAACCAAATCCTGTATTAGACGTTACCAATAACTCTGTGACGGCCTTTCATCAGTATTAAACAGTAATTTCCACTTTCACAAATTCCCATAGAGCATTACAGTAATTCCATCCTCATTCTTCAGCACACATTCTTCCCAGCCACTGGGTGGAAAATACTTCTTCTGGGAGGCAGATGCTAACCATTGTCCAGTTCCTTGGGTAAAAAGAGGGTCTTCTTGACAATCATTCAAGGTCACTGTTGCTTATTAAGCTCACAGGATATACAAGAGTCGAAGCCAAGGTCAAGGCGTGTGGCCTGAGTGTTGCTCTTGGCATCTCTTGTAGGTATTAGTAAGGAGTTACTAATTAGTGTTGTGGAAGAGGCAGCAACTGCTGTGGCTTCAGGGAGAGGACCTGGACCAGCTAACATTTGAAGGTGATTAGCATCAAGTGTGTAAGTCTTGAATAGGCTAGGAACTGTAGATGACATGGGACTGCATCATACACTAATAAAAACCCAGTGAAACTTTTCAACTGACTCACGTCCTGGCCACTGTTATTATGGGGGAATGTTACCTCATGTGTGCTGTTACTGCAGCAACCTCAGCTACACCATGCCCTGGGATGCAGTAGCAAGGTGGCAGCGTGACGTGTCTCCGAGAGCCAGGGAAAGGCGAAGAAAGTTGTGTAACTTTCTACTTGGGGGAAAGTGCGAGACCTGGGGCCCAGAGTTCTTTCACAGGCTTTCTTAGCATGGATAATTCATGCAAAGGATTTCCAAAATCTCCCCAGGATGTTTCTTGATTTAGCTAGCCAAATCGCTTTAATTAAATGTGAAGGTAGTTATTCTACACAGAAGGCTTCAGGACATGACCCTAGGCACCCCTCAACTGAACGGTTAACTCACTTATGAACAATCTGAGAAGGACCTGAATGGCCTAAAACAGCACTCACCAAATAGGCTACAGTACAAAGAGTGTACAGGTGTTAGTTAATGGATTGCTACCAATAGTCAGACCAGTTGTTACGGTCATGCTCAAGTCACACAGAGATTTTGGAAAATAAAAATGTGAAAAAAAAAAAAAAGGCTCAAACACACTTTAAGGTAACATGTGCTATTTTGCACTCCCTTGGTTCCAGAATCACATTTTAGAGGTAGATCAGTTGTTAGGTCATCCTCAAAACACACAGAGATCTTGAAAATAAAAAGCAGGAAAAGGTACAAACCCACTTTCAAGAAAATGTGTTATTTTACACCTCTGGGTTCTGGAATCACGTTTTTTTAGGGGCATCTGTACCTTGTAGAGATTAGTCATAGAATCCTAGACTCTGAGAGGCCTAAGCAGATGGACTTACAGTCAATCCACAGAGGAGACTGCTGAGGATCAGAGAGGCACTATGGTCAAAGGTTAACGAGTGATAGTGCCAGGACGTCAGTCAAAACAGATCTTCTGAGGCCAACCCCAAAATGGTTCTTTCCTAGAAAATGTGAGCACGAATATTTGCCATCTTAGACGTAATCCTGTAGGCTGTGACTGAGCATAGGCAAGAGACAGCCGAATGACCCGTCTCTCAGGGGATGGAAGGAGCCTTCAACTAATCTCTAAACCTTTTCTTTTACAATTTCCTGACAAATAAATTTTGAAACTTACAATTTTTTTTTTTAACTTGGATTATACTGATAATGTTTTCAGGTTTGCACATTATAATTGATGACAGAGTCATGGACAAATTTGCAGTGCACCTTGTTTTTATAATTGTTATTTACCTTGCACTTAAACATCAAATTTACCTCCTGGAGGTACACACTTTTTAATACTTTCAGAGCCCATTTTTGTGTGACCTTTGAACCATCATAAAGAATCTGCTGGTTTCACAGTAACATGGGTCATAGATTAAATGAGAGAGCTGGATTCAAGTTCTGTACTTGTATTTCTGACTTCTTACAAGCCAGCTAAATGGGATGACCTGTAATTCAGTTTCATTAGCAAATGCTGACAGTCTCATCTGTGCCATTCACTATGCTGAGCTCTGAAGATATACAGGCGGCCTTCCGTATCCACAGGTTCCACATCCAGGGATCCAACCATCCAAGGATAGAAAATATTCAAGGGAAAAAAAAAAAGTTTCAAAAAGCAAAACTTGAATTTGCCATGTGCTGAGCACTAAGCTGAATCCACGAGAATGAAATGATGTGTAGGCAGCCCCTGCTGTAGCCTCCCCCCATTTCAGTCTCTCTCCAACACTTTGTTTGAGGATTGTTCACCTTACACTACTTGCACTGTGTGCACTCTTTATTTCTGTGAAAAAACAAATGGCTCCTACACAGCAATGAAGTGGTCAAAGCAATCCCTCAAAGGCTAAGTGTGAGGCAGTTTAGGAGAGCAAGAGGAAAGAGTTTCTGGCCAGTAAGGGCTGGCTGGCTGGCTATGTAAAGTGCTCAAGCTTCAAGAACTTCAAGATCATGGGAGAATTGGCATCGGCTGATGCCCAGGCAGTGTCAGAATTCCCAGAAGAGTTGCAGAAACTCAAAGAAGAGAAAGGCTGCCTCCCCAAGCAAGTCTTCAATTGTGATGAAACAACTACTTCCATACATTTACATTGTATTAGGAATTATAAGTAACCTAGAGATGATTTAAAGTGAAGGGGAGGGTGTGCATAGGTTGCATGCAAATACGAAGCCATTTCCTAAAAGGAACTTGAGCACCTGCAAATTCTGGTATCTCTGGGGGTTCTTGAACCAATGCCCCTCGGATACCAAGGGATGACTAATGACAATTAAGATAAGCTTCCTTTCCCTCCTTACTGACTAGCAGGGGAGAGAAAAGGAGAAATGAAGAATTTCAATATAATAAGACAAGTGCTTTGAAACAGTTATGAAAAAGTTATGAAGAAGAAGCTATGGGAAAACATATAAGCCAGTCCTCAGCTGTACCCCCTCCCATGAGAACGGGCCTCCTGGAAGACACAATCGTGAGTAGAACTCTAAAGCATGAGCAGGAATACTCAGGTATAGTTCTTGCTCTCAGGTGCCATAACAACCCCATGTGACACAGTAGAACTGCCCCATGGGATTTTCTAGCCTGTGATCTATACAGGGGCAGATTCCCCAGGTCTGTCTCCCAAGGAACCACTGGGTGGGTTCAAACCACCAACCTTTCAGTTAGCTGACGAGCACTTAGCCTTTGTTGTGCCACCAGGGCTTTTGTCACTTGTACAGAGGAACACATTTCCAAACCACATTATTTTATTCATTCATGAATTATGAAACATTTCCTGTGTATGTGACACGTATCATGTATGGTGCTAATGAACTAGATACTGAAAGGGAGCATCCATTCTCAAGATGTTAACAAAAATATACTTTATAAGCAAGGTGCCGAGTCCTTTGATAGAAATATGCACAGAGAATTGTGTGAACCGGGAGCGATTCTATGTCTAGTGTAGAGGAGATATCTTAAGCAGAGACTTTCAAGGGTGGTGGAGGCTGAGCTAGCTTTTCCAAGCTAAGGAAAAGTTAATTAGGGGAAAGAGGGAAAGGAAAGAGCATATTTGTTCATTCAACAATTTTATGTACTTATCCCCTGGCAGGCACAGTTGTGGTGTTGAGAATATACAGTAAACAAGACTAAGGTCCCTACTTTGAAGAAGTGCCCAGTCCAGTGGGGAGGCAGGCAAGTAACAATAAATATCATAAATAAGTAAATAAATTGTGTTCAGTGGTAGAATTTCTGTCTTCCATGTGGAAGACCTGGGTTTGCTTCTTGGTCAATGCACTTCGTGGGTAGCCACCACCTGTCTGTCAGCAGAGGCTTGTGTGTAGCTATGACGTTGAAAAGGTTTCAGTGGGGTTTCCAGACTAAGTTAAGACAAACCAGGAAGAAAGGACTGATGATCTACTTCCGAAAACTGGCCAGTGAAAACCCTGTGAATCCAAACAGTCCAGTCTGCAACTGACCATGAGGATGGCACAGGGCCAGGCAGTGGTTCATTCCATTGTGCATGTGGTCACCATGAGTCAGGGTCGACTTGACGGCAGCCAACACCACCACCATCAGCACCACCACCACCACCACCACCACCACCACCAACAGGGAAGTTAGCACTGGGAGAAAAAGAAAAAGTAGAGCAGGATGAGGACCTTTGTCCTAGTTAGGTAGAAAGGTAGGTAGGTAGAGATAAGGACTGGGGGCAAGGCAGGTTGGGATATTCAATAAGACGGTTAGCGTAGCCTCCTTGAGGAGTGAGATTCCAGCAGACCTGAGGAGGTAAGGGAGGTAGTCATGGGATATTGGAGCAGAGGAGCAGCAGAGCACAGGCCCTACGGTGGGACAGGTGTGGTGAGCTGAAGAAGTGGCAAGAGCACCAGGGTGGCTGGAGGAGCAAGCAAGGACAACAGAGGCCAAGGAAGGCAAGGTAAGAACATGGGCGAGAAGGAGCATGGTGGGGCTGAGGAGCTACAGTGAGTGATTCGGTGATTCTAGAGCATAGCAAGCAAGGCAGAAAATGCAAGAAAAGTGGTTGGTGGTTAGCCAGGCAGAAAACCATATAGCCCCTTATCAGACATGTAAAAGAACTTAGATCTTAGACTGTGATGACAGAAGCTTAGGTTGGAATCCCAGCTCTGCTATGTATTAGGTATGTAAACTTGTGTGAGTTGTTAAATTTCTCTTTTCTTTGCTCTCTTCATCTATGAAATGGAGATAATAATAGGATGTATCTATAGCATTGTTTGGGATTAAATGAGTTAATAATGCCAAGTGCTGAGAAAAGTGCTTAGCACATAGTAAATGTTCAATAAATATCAGCTATAATAATAAGTAGTAGTAGTAGTAGTTGTTTTGTTACATGCTGTTGAATTGTTTTCAATTCGTAGTGATCCCATGTGACAAAGTACAACCACCCCATAAGGTTTTCTTGACTGTAGTCTTCACAGAAGCTGATTGCTGGGCTTTTTCCTGCAGAGCCTCTTCGGTGGGTTCGAACCACCAACCTTTTAGTTAGCAGCTGAGTGCTTAACCATTTGTGAGTAGTAGATAGTTTTATACCACAATGGGTTTTGCTTTCCTATTCAGTCAGGAAACCACAAAACTTCAGAAAACTGATAGCTAATAAGGACCCTTGGGTCAACATGACAAGTCAGTAAAGGAGTAAGAGTTCTGAAGGGGTGAAACAGGAAGCAGGGAGATCAGTTTGGAAGACAGAGGAGATGAAGACCTAAACTTAAAAACAGTGATAACAGAGAGAGAGGGAAGGGGATAAAATTAAGGGCCTTGTTAAAAAAAATAATAATAATAATGGAAAATTTCAAATACAAATGTAAGGAGAATATTATATACAGTATCATCAATTGTCACAGCAATTTTGCAAGATGGATGAAATTACTCCCATTTTGCAGATGAGGGAACTGAGGCTCTAACTGGTTAACAGACTAGCATAAAGTCACATATCTGGTAAGTTGCACAGCCATGCCTGGCTGACTTCACTGGCTGATTCCTATAGAACACCTCAAAGGTAATTAAAAAATGAGGGTCTAGGAAAATGGCAGAAGTAAGAGGAGAGTAGTCACAAAGGGACAGCTGGTGGAAGACGAGAGAGAAAACTGAATGGCAAATTTCCAAACAATGCCAAGAAAAGACTAGCTGGATTTGTTCCTTGGCTAATCACCCTGACCTTGCTTTCTGGCTGTAAACATAGTGCAGCTTAGGGCTGCAACTTCTCTCACCTACTCGTTTGGAAGGCGTCACCCACTCTAACAACACAATTGAGAAATACTCATAGATGAGCCAGTTTTTAAAAAGCATTAGTACAGAATACAGGGTGAGGCACTTGAGTATTTGACAACTTTCTATACACACGCAATGCACCTTAAGAGTCATTTACAGCCAAACCCTCTTATATGTGGTAATCAAATCAGTAAACTGTGGGTGTTATCTTCCTACTTGGTTAGAAGTCCAGAAACATAAGAGAATTCTGATAGATTTATATATTACATATTGCATTCAAGATAATACAAGTGTTCCTAAGATAAAAATTCTATTTAAAAACTATTATTCCATGATGGAAGATATATTGTACGTGGAGAAAAGGCAGGTCAATATGTCTGCTCAATGTGGTAACCAAATAAATTATTATCCCACTTCAACACATAGCCACGAGAATGACTATGCTGCCATTCTATTTGTGAGACTAGAGGTAGGTAGCTCAGGTGGCCAGAGTCAATGTAATAGGAAATCTAGGTTCTTTCCCAAGGAACAGTCTTTTGTTCAATTTTATTATTTATAATTGCTTGACTACAAAGTTTATTTTCTAAGAACTGAGTCCTTGGGTGGTGCAAATGTTTAACACACTCAGCTGCTAGCCAAAAGGCTGGAGGTTTGGGTCTATCCAGAGATGCCTTGGAAGAAAAGCCCGGCAATCTACTTAAAAAAAAAAAAAACAGCCATTAAAGACCCTATAGAGCACAGTTAGAGTAGAGCTGACACACATGGGGTTGCCCAGACTCAGAACCAACTGGGTGGCAACTGGTTTTTTAGTGGTTGAAGTGGGGCTGGGACACATTATAATACTATACAATAAAATTGGGCTTTCTGAGATGGGAGAGGCTCCCTATAAACTGACTTAGGAGTTAGATCCAAATTTTTGCAGTGAATAGAGACCTGAAATTGTACCTCCTGGGGACATAATTTTTCTGGGGAAGATTATATAAATTATCTTTCATTTAAATATTAAAAACAAACGTATATAACAACAAACTGTAAAAAGAAAGCATCTGGGATCTGCTTTGAGGAGAAAAAATAGCTTTTTGTTTTGGGATTGGAGTATTGTGGGAATAGGTGGAGACAGAAAGTGAGGGCTGTGAGGAAACAGAAAAAAAACCTATTTTTGACACTGCATGTATGTGTGTATGTATACGTGTGTTTGTATATGTATGTATGTATGAAGGAGCCCTGGTGGCACAATGGTTAAGCGCTCTGCTGCTAACTTAAAGGTTGGCGGTTTGAACCCACCAGCCGCTTCGCTGGAGATCTTCTCCTAGGAAACGCTATGGGGTAGTTCTACTCTGTTACACGGAATCACCATGAATTGGAATCAACTCCACGGCATACCACAACGACAACAACTACAACAGCACGTCTATATGTGGACATGAGGGGATTGTACCCAGGTAGCAGTCACAGCAGAGTACGAACATAAGCAGAAAGTTCCAGAACAGACTGGATGCACCACTGCAGGTCCCTTTGGGAGTCGGTGTCACACTGGTCTTCAGTCTCATGATGTGGAAGGAGGTGCTGCCTGCTTGGGAGGCCTGCCTGGCCACCAGTGGGCTGAGCCATAGTGGTCACCCTTCCCTCCCTCCTCCCCGAGAGCCCTGCCTCTACTCCCTCCCAATGAGGAGGGTTTGTCAAATCCAGAGCTGGCACTCCTTGAGGCAGGGAAGTCAAGACTCGACAGTACACTATTGAATTGAATGTCTACTCTCTACACTTCCAGCCATCTTTCTCCTACTTATGTATGATTTGGTCTTTTATTTTCTACACTCATTCTTTTGGTAATATGTCACAAACATAGCAAAGAAACTGAAAGAGGGGAATTCAAAGTAAATCCTCTTAGGAAGATCTCACTGGGATGCATAAACCACTCAAGTACTTCAACATGGCTAAGCCCTTGGATAGGAAAATGGTAGTTACTGCTTAGAGGGTACTGAGTTTCTGTTTAGGGTAACGAAAAACATTTGGAAATGGATAATGGTGATGGTTGTATAGTGAATATAACGGTGAATGTAAGTAATGTCACTGAATTGTACACTTCAAAATGGTTAATACAGCAAATATGTTGTTATAAATTTAACCAACATTTAAAAAAAAAAAAAATGGAAAACCTCCCTGTCATTTTAAAAAACAAATTCAAGCTGAAAACAGAATTTTGTAAACTAGTTCATTTCACGATTATGTTGAAACACACTAGGCTGGCTACCTTTCTATGCTTGCTTCATCATTACCAAATTAGGAGAAAAAGAAGGTGTAATTTATTAGGAGAAAGTTTGTGCTTCATTGAACAAAGGGTCCTAATCTTATAATAATAAAAGCAATTGTGACCACTACCTCTGAAAGTCAAACATAGCAAACTTCAACATGGCAAGTGGCTGTATGAGCTAGTACTTTGATGACGAGCCATGTGCTTACTTTGTGAAATGAATCTGGTGCAAACCTTTTGATCATCTGTGCTTCACTCTCTCTAGCTATAAAACTAGAAAGATAATCTCCTGTGGGGTTTGTTGAGAAGATTAGAGAATTAGTAAGCATATAGATAATTTGTATTTTGAAAGTCTGGTGTCTTTCTTCCCCTAAACTCATAACTATCATTCATACATCAGTTCACCCTTAATCCACCTTCCTTAGAATTACAGAGAAAGAAGCATATTCCCATTTGTAATATGTAGATAAAAATGTTTCTTGGAGCCTAGGGTATTTGACAACATGAAGAATTAGTCACAGGAAGGTCAATGTCTACTCACTCTTCCCCATTCCCGTGTTCGCAGAATACATACAAAGTAATATACTTAAAAGAAATAAATGAATGAATAAGTAAATAACACATACAATCTACTTGGTTATCTATTTCAAAAGTAGTATCTATTTTGCTGAATATAAAATACACATTAATTGTAGAAATACAGAAAAATTTAAAGAACCACCCAAGATAACTATTAATTCCATTTTCCTTCTTGGTGTATGTGAACACATGTAGGTTATATATAACTTTCATTGAGTATGTAATTTCTTACAGAATTAGAATCATATAACTTTATATCCTGCTTTTAGAATTAAACATTACATTATTGTATCATGAAAAAATGTACATGTCATTTTTCTTTTCAAATAATTTTAATGATTGTACTCTATGTTCAGTTATCTCTAAAATTTTCAAGAATCTATCAGCCCAGATGTATTAAAATGCAAGCACTGATTATATTTTAAAATAAAAATTCTTTTATTTAATTGCATGAGTTACTCAGATTCCTTTCAGTTCATTCATTCCTTTTAAAATAACTTATTAAAGGAAATATGCTTATTTTGATAAAGCACTAGTAAGACAATGCTAAATATTAAAATACTATTATGAGAAATTGGGCTCATTCAGTGCTAAATATATGGCAACGTTGAATATGTTATGTTGCTCGCCTGTTGGAACAACGGTTAAGCGTTCAGCTGCTAACTGCAAGGTTGGTAGTTCAAACCCACCAGCTGCTCTGTGGAAGGACAATGAGGCAGTCTGCTCAAGCAAAGATTTACAGCCTTGAAAACAATGTAGGGGAGTTCTACTCTGTCCTATAGGGTTGCTATGAGCAGGAATCAACTCAACAGCAATGGGTTTAGTCTGTTAAATTAAAATTATGAAATTAGTCTCACACAATAAAAATATTGAGGAAAAATACAGCTACCAAGTATATTTGCAAAATGAAATTATATTTTTCCATAGATTTTCATTTAAAAGAGATGATCTGGTTTTTTGCGTGTTTTAAATCTTGGCTCTGAGAAATTACAAATATTGTATTTCAGAATGTAATAAAACCTTTAAAATTACTTATAAAGGAGGCATTATATTTTTGATAAACTCCCAGTAATCAATATGCTGCAAAAACAAGAACAAATGAAAAACTGTGCTTCACTGGTATTACAATCACCTGAGGATATGGAGCCTCTGTAGTGCTTGGCTTTTTAATATGAAACCGGATCCATTGTAAATCAAAAATTAGTACCTCCATTTAAGAACCCTTGGGAATGAAGTTTCTGCACAGCACAGCCAACCTTGGCCACACCTGCTGCTAAGTGGACAAGACCAGCAGTTGTGATTTTTCTCTTGGAAGGTACTGCCACCTAGATTTAGCATAATCGAATAATCTAACACAGAAGCTGAGTTTTATGTCACAACTACTGAAGTGTGCATTTTGGCAAGGTTGCAAGGACTAAAATAATCTAAGAGCCAGTGGCGTCACTAGGTTGGTGTCACCCATTGCAGTAACACATGGTGTCAGGCACCCCCTGCCCATGGACCAGACCATAAAGAATCCTTAGTAATGTTTGCTGTACTGTTACTCGTAAATCGTAATTCCCATATATCACACCTTTCGTTCCTTTATTACTTAATTCTCAAAATAAGTTATTGACATAGATTCACAAAGACTAATTACAACAATATTGTAATTAAAACATCAGAAAATTTGACAGAATCAACAACTATACAAACACCTGCAGCAATGAAAACAATAGCTTGTGCTTGAAGCGCTTGCAGACGAATTGTGATTTGAAGTGTCATTGTAATTGAGTAATAATGACAGGTCTGACCAGAGCACATTGTTGTTGTTGTTGTTAGATGCCATCAAGTCAGTTCCAACTCATAGTGACCCTATGTACAATGAAGCTAAACACTGCCAGGTCCTGTGCCATCCTCACAATCGTTGCTATACTTGAGCTCATTGTTATAGCTACTGTGTCAATCCATTACATTAAAGGTCTTCATCTTTTTTGCTGACCCTCTACTTTACCAAGCATGATGTCCTTCTCCAGGGACTGGTTCCTTCTGATAACATGCCCGAAGTATGTGAGAAAAAGTCTCGCCATCCTCAGTTCTATGGAGCATTCTGGCTGTACTTCTACCAAGATGGAATTGTTCATTTTCCTGGCAGTCCACGGTATATTCAATATTCTTCACCAACACCATACTTCAAAGGTATCAATTCTTCTTTAGTCTTTATTCACTGTCCCCCTTTCATATGCAAATGAGGCAAATGCAAATACCATGGTTTGGGTCAGGGGCACCTTAGTTCTCAAAATGACGTCTTTGCTTTTTAACACTTTAAGGAGGTCTTTTGCAGCAGATTTGCTCAATGCAATATGTCCTTTGATTTCTTTACTGCTGCTTCCGTGGGCATTGATTGTGGATTCAACTAAAATGAAATCTTTGACAACTTCAGTATTTTCTCTGTTTGTCATGATATTGCTTATTGTTCCAGCTGTGAGGATTTTCATTTTCTTTATGTTGAGGTGCAATCCATACTGAAGGCTGCGGTCTTTGATGTTCATGAGTAAGTGCTTCAAGTCTTCTTTGCTTTTAGCAAGCAAGGTGTGTCATCTGTATGTTATTTGCACATTTCATTATAATACTTGACTTTGTCTTCTTGGGCTGCCCCTTGAAATCTTCTTTTCAGCTTTTTTACTTCATTACTTCCTTTCACTTTAGCTACTCCATGTTCAAGAGCAAGTTTCAAAGTCTCTTCTGATATCCATTTCAGTCCTTTCTTTCCTGTCTTTTTAATGACCTCTTGCCTTCTTTGTGTATGATGTCCTTGATGTCATTCCACAACTTGTCTGGTCTTTGATCATTAGTGTTCAGTGCATCAAATCTACTCCTGGGAGAGTCTCTAAATTCAGGTGGGTTATACTCAATGCCATATTTTGGCTCTCATGGACTTGCATGAATTTTCTTCAGCTTCAACTTGAATTTGCATACGAGCAATTGATGGTCTGTTCCACTGTTGACCCCTGGCCTAGTTCTTGCTAATGATATTGAGATTCACCTCCTTCTCTTTTCACAGATGTAGGCAGTTTGATTCCTCTGTATTCCATCTGATAAGGTCCACATTTTGGTTAGCAGCCATAGCTTTTAACCACTGCGCCACTAGGCTCCGCTAAGGCCACATCCATTTCTAAATTGATATATTTTTTAATCATCTGAAATACGCCTTAAAATGTAATGCTTGCAGAACTAGAAATTTTTCTACAGAGTAGTATAGACAAAATAGTATACTATATTCTCAAATTCTCGGACTGATAGGGATGGTGATGGGTTTTCTTTTTCCCTCACGGTAACTTTCGTCCCTTCATTTGGAAATATAGAAGGCAGGTTATAAAATTTCCCTAGAAACATACATATATATATGTGTACACATATACGTATATATATGTATTGACACCTTTGAATTGTGGTATTGGAAAAGAATATTGAAAATACCATGGACTGCCAAAAGAACAAACAAGTCTGTCTTGGCAGAAGTACAACCAGAATGTTCCTTAAACACAAGGATGGCAAGGCTGCGTCTTACATGCTTTGGACACGTTGTCAGGAGGGATCAGTGCCTGGTGAAGGACATCATAATTGGTAAAGTACAGGGTCAGCAGAAAAGAAGAGGACCCTCAGTGAGGTGGATTGACATAGTGGCTGCAACAATGGGCTCAAGCAAAACAACAATCGTGAGGATGGTGCAGGACTGGGCAGTGTTTTGTTCTGTGGTACATAGGGTCTCTCTGAGTCAGAACTGACTTGATAGCACCTAAGAACAACATATGTATGTGTGTATACATACATACATGTGCATACTATTTTGTCTACACTACTCCATGGAAAAATTTTAGCTCTCCAAGTATTATATTTTAAGGTATATATCAGATGATTAAAAAAAATAGCCTATCAGTTTAGAAATGGATATGGCCTTAGAGGAGCCCTCGTGGCGCAGTGGTTAAGAGCTAGGGCTATTAACCAAAGGCTGGCAGTTTGAATCCACCAGCTGCTCCTTGGAAACCCTGTGGGACAGTTCTACTTTGTCCTATAGGGTCTCTATGAGTTGGAATCAACTCGATGGCAATGGATTTTTTTTTGGGGGGGGAGGGTGGGTCAGACACACCTTAGTCCTCAATGTGACACCTTTGCTTTTTAATACTTTAAAAAGGTCTTTTGCAGCAGGTTCAGCAGTTTGAATCCGCCAACCGCTTCTTGGAAACTCTATGGGGCAGTTCTACTCTGTCTAATAGGTCACTACGAGTTGGAATCGATTCGACAGCAATGGGTTTGGTTTAGTTTTCTAAAATTTAAATCATTTCCTTATTTCCTATGAACATTTTAAAAATTAAGGTCTGGCCTGATCTTTGCCCAAAATTTCTTAAAACAAAATTCGTTATTTTGGGGACAGCTTGTAAAACACACACATTGAAGATAAAGCGAATGAGTTAGGCATTTATGCAACAGAAAACATTTTCTAATCTTAAATGTATTTCCTTCTTTATTAGTCATCAAACAAACAAACAAAAGTCTTCATTAAAGAAAGTACATGATGCCAATAAATGCCCTCAAATTTCTTCATTATATAATGGGCAAAAGACAATCCATTTTCAAAATTATATATAAAAAATGTTTCCAAATTCACTAATTAAAAACATGTTTAACATGTGTAAATATGTTCACTAAGCATATTTGATTCTCTTATTTAATAAAAACAATACAATAGAGGAATTTGTTTTTTTCCATGAGTGCTGATGTCACCAACTATTTTCAGTAGCATTAACTCCTAACCTGAGAGGCTGATTTCCACGGAAGGAGAAGAAGGAAGCAGGAAAGGGTTGAAATCACAGGCCAGCTTTCACAAGCACCCTCCCTTTGTGCCCTAGGAATGGGCTCTTCTTTCACAGTTCATCTTATTTGACAGGCCCTTTCTTCTTAATACCAGTGACCCTCCCCTCTTGGATTTTTTCCAGGATGGGTTCTTGGTAGGAAGATTTATGGGCAGCTAATGTAGCAACCTTAAAGATCATCATGTGGTAGAGTCAGTAGTTTAAAACAAAGGGCTTGCGCAGCTAGGGAGCACTGAGAGCAGTTAAGTTTTATGGGTCCCACTATGTGCCAGGCACTATGCTCCCCGACACGTGGTATTTAATCCCGATGACTCTGCATTGGATGGATGATCATATTCCCATTCTAAGGTAAGGAACTGGGCTCCGAGAACTTAAGAAACTCGTCGGCTGCCATGCCCTTGATAAGTGGCAGAGTTCAGTGGTTTCCAAGTGCAGGTCTGAGGTCCAGTGCTTGTCCAACAGAATGTTTACTGGTCCTTGTTAAAGAGAGAACAAACATGGACCAGGAGAATGAGTTTTTCGAAAAGCTAAATTTATTCATTTTGAAAACTCTCCTTTATTCTATGATCATGCCTTTTCTTTTTTACTAAAGTAAAAATGCCTTTTAAAAATGAAATGGTTGTGTATATTGGTGGCAATTTTCTTGTTAATTGGCAAAGTAAAGAGTTAGTAATACTAGGTCAGTCTCCCAGGTGTTTTTTGAAATCGTACAGGTACGTGAAATCCCAAGGCATGGGAATGTACAGCATAGCTGGATTTAAAAGTAAATGTTAAAATACTGTTTTGTTTCTACCACACCATGCTGCTTTCTGCTTGGGCAAATAGATTCAGACTATTCTGAATCCACATGGAAGTTCACACTCTAGATTTTAGAAGAGCCAAAGAACTCTTCTACAGTAATGGAAATATGCTGTATCTGTGTTGTTCAAGATGGCATCAGTAGCCACATTAGGAGCCCTGGTAGCCCAGTGATTAAGAGTCCTGCTGCTAACCAAAAGGTCGGCAGCTGGATTCACCAGCCGGTCCTTGGAAACCCCGTGGGACAGTTCTACTCTGCCCTATAGGGTTGCTATGAGTCGAATCGACTTGACAGCAGTGGGTTTGGTTTGGTTAGTCACATGTAGCTACTTAGTACTTGAAATGTGGCCAGTGCAACTGAAGAAGTAAATTTTACTTTTATTTAATTTTAATTAAAAAGAAAATCACATGTGGCTAGTGACTATCATGTTGACCAGTGTAGCTCTTGAGCAATACTTAAAAACGACCTCCTTATCCATGGGTTCTGCATCTGCAGATTCAACTAACTACAGAGAGAAAATATTTGGGGGGCAGGGGGAGGGGAGATTCTAGGAAGTTCCAAAAACAAGCAATTAGGAAAGTGTCACCTGTGTTCTACATGCCAACTCCACTCTGCAGATCAGACCCTGCCCTTTGACCTGGGCGTACCCTGGTGAGTGCCTCCCACTGTGAGCCCACATGGTCCTGCCACTTCCTCACATGGGAAGGGGGTGGCCAGGAAAAACGAAGCCCTCTTCTCCCCTACCCTCCCTGAACCAGAACTTGTCAGAGCAGACACACGTGGGCAGTGGGCACCTCACAGTCCCTGCCCCTAGCTCTACCTTTATATTCAAATGATAGACCGTTTTATATAACGGACTCGAGCATTCGTAACTTTTGGTATCTGTGGGGGGTCCTGGAACAAATCCCGCACGTGGATACTGAGGGACAACTTATACATCTTCCAAGAGAGACGATACTTTATGTAACTGGAAAAAAAGCACCCACTCTGAGCTTGGGGGCAAAGAGCATTAACTTAAAAAAAACTCCTGATTGTTTGGCAAAGCCCCTAAATCAAAAGATTTGCCCAGATTTCCATCAAAAGAAAATAAGGATTTTAGCTTAATTGCATTAATTAATTAATTACCTAAAGACTACTGAACCTTCTAGCAGAAACAATTGATCCAAATTCACTAGGTTCAGGGTCAAGATACCTGGGTTCTAATTTCTTGTGCCTGTGTGGGGGGTGTGTGTGTGTGTCCTTAGAAAAGACACAATATATTTGAGCAGAATTCTGTGATTTCTAAAACTGAACTAATGATATTTTCACTAGTTCCCTTATATGGTTATTTTGAGGGTCAAGTATTAAACTGTATGGGAAAATTCTGCATAAAATACAAAAAATATGCCAGCCACACAATGGTCTCAAACATACCAACAATCATGAAGATGTCACAAGACCAGGCAATATTTCTGTTATACATAACCCAGTGCTATCGAGTCGATTCCAACTCATAGCGACTATATAAGGTCAAAGTAGAACCGCCCCATAGAGTTTCTAAGGACCGCCTGATGGATTTGAACTGCTGACCCTTTGGTTTGCAGCCGTAGCACTTACCCACTACGCCATGAGGGTTTCCTCTGTTATACATAAGGTTCTGTTGTACGTAAGGTCACCATGTTGGGGCCGATCAACAGCAACTAACAATAACAAGTGCCTATTTATATATCCCTAAAAACGTATCAAATACTTATGAAATAGCTAAAAAGTATGTACAGGTAGACCCCAACTTAAGAAGTATTTAAGTAACCGCAAACTGCACTTAAAGACCATCCATTTTTTAAAATTATTTGTATTTTTTATGGGTATATATAAAAATGCATCTGTAAGTTTATATGTAATGTTTCCAACCCCCAAAGACAGATAAAGATTGGATTTACAAAAATACTGATAATAAAAGGCAATATTAATAAAAACTAAAAAAAAAAAAAAAATGTGGTACTCGACTTGCATCAGAACCAATTTACAAAGGAGTTGTCAGAACTGAATCCTGTTGTAAGTCGAGGACTACCTGTATTTCACTCCCAAAAGCATCTACCAGAGCAGAAACAACAAAGGAGGAAACATGGTGTACCTTGTAAATATTCTGAACTTGAACTCAGAACTGCTAGATTTGATCATGAGCCTTTTGAAATATACTTTTACCCCTTTGAAAGCTCTCCTGTATTAGGAGAGCTAGGTTATAAACAAGCTAGCTAAGAAACATCAGATTCTTTTTCTGGCTAAATAGTACAAGCTGGGCTACCTTGAAATAAATTCAAAACAAACAAAAAAGCAAAAGAAAACATTAAAAAAAATGAAACATTTTAAACATTTTACCTAATCTCATAGTAAAACAAAACAAACCCCTTGCCACTGGTCAACATGATAGTCACTAGCCACATGACTCATAGCAAGGTGGAGTAAATTAATGAAAACTCAATGTACCAAAAATCAAGAATGTACATGACTATAAACCTTCATCTAAAGTACAGTAAATAAAAAAAAAAGAATGTACATGAAAAGAACCCAAACACACACAATACATGCAATTAACTTTACAATTTAATGTAAGACGGCTGTTTTTGCCAACTGCCTTCTTTTTAGTTTCCAAAAATGTGTTCATAATTGAAAATTGTAATGCCTAGAAGCTTTATTTTATTGCACTAAAAAAAATTGCCATAGGGACTTTCAGATAATACAAAAATCAGAAAGCTTGTGTTCTGGCGAAAAACAAAAACAGACAAGCAAAAAAATAACCAACCAAACAAACCAAAACCCAGGCCCTCACGATTATGACAAACTCGGTTTGTAGTTCTGTAAGCATTAAAGGAGATCTGCATGTGGTCTTGTTCTCCCTGGAAGTGAAACTGTAAGTTAAAGGTCTTGGTTTTAGGATTATTCACGACATTTACTGGGAGACAATGTCATTCACTGACTACTTCAACGGTTTCCTGCCACACTGCAGCTTCCTGCCTTTTAGGTGAGAATGTCTGCTCTTTCTCTTTCTGCTTATAACTTGTCTGCCTCTGATGAGAGGGTTGCAGGGAATTGATGTCTTACATCTGTTTAGACACTACTGCCCAGTATTCAATGACAACAAATTTTTCTTGACCCAAGGTACATTAGTTTCCTAAGGCTGCCATAACAAATTCCCACAAACTGTGTGGCTTAAAACAACAGAAATGTATCGTCTCTCAGTTCTGGAGGCTAGCAATCTGAAATCAGCGTGTCACTTGTGCCATGCTCTCTCTGAAGGCTCTAGGGTAGCCTCGTTCCTTTTGCCTCTAGTAGCTTCTGGCGGTTGCTGTCAATCTTTGGTATCCTTAGTTTGTGTCAGTATAACTCCAGTCTCTGCCTTTGTCTTCACATGCCTGTCTTCTCATAAGGACATCAGTCATGCTGGATTTAGGGCCCACCCTAGTGACCTCATCTTAACTTGATTGTATCTGCAAAGACCCTATTTCTAAATGAGGTCAAATTCACAGATACTGGGAGTTAAAACTTCAACATACCTTTTTAAGGGACACAACTCAACTCATAAAACAAGATTAGGAGAAACCCCAAAGTGTCAAGATGATTAACAGCAAGCTGACAGAAAGCCTGAAAGTCTAAGAAACTGCACTAGGCAGACTGAACTATTGGGGATAGAACGGATACTAGCACCCTCATTTTCTGTTTCACATTAGTTTTCACGTAGTGTTTGCTTTTTATGACAGCAACTGCTGAAAACCCAGCTTTGCAAAGATGTGACACCACAGAAAGCAACCTAAAGTTGAAACTGGGAACTACTCAGGCTATTAGTTTGCTGGGTGTGTTTCCCTTGAAAACTTAAAATACACCTGGCTCTCATGTGAGTTTCCTGCAGTGTGCCAGGGGCCTCAGCTCATAGGTTGGGAATACTGGCCCTAGGCCCACTATTTCTATAGCATAAAATCAAGGGTGAGGGTACTCCTTCCTAGGGGAAAACTCAAGAATGGGGTAGGGATGATTTAGCCATGGTACCTTTCCGTGTTTAGCTAATGGAAGAGAGCTTTCAGATGACAAGTCAAGATTAGAAAGCAGACAAATGCCATTAGTGCTATAAGATGAAAAATCTAGCTAAGAGGGGACTGTGAACTCTTACATCAATTCAGTGAGTAACAGAGCCCTTGTAATAAACATGTCCTTTTATTTGTATTTTTAGAGATTCCCTAGTAAGAAGATACAAAAAGACATATAGGCAATCATTCTTCCTTTTTTCAAACTCAGGACTAGAGGCAAGGCCACCCTTCCATTAATGGGCAAAGGAAGTGAAGAGGCATGGCTATGACTGAAAACTCACATCGGCGGCACAAGAACTGGCAAGGGACTTGCTAACTGCTAAAGAATGGGTAGCAGCTTGAGACGGGCATGGGGAATGTTGGCCACGAGCTGAGAGAATACCCACATGGGCCACACTCCAAAGGCCTGATCGGTGAGTCTTGAACTTCTGTAGAGTGTATGGGGACTAGTTAGCTAGGCTCGCAAGTGTGTCCTGGTTTTCATGTCCACTCACCTCCTCATCATTGTCCCCTCCCCACATATTCTCTGTGTAAGAATAGAGTAAGCAAGCATGAATACAGAGCTACTTGAATCATCTTTGAGTTCTATGTATTAATGATTACTCTGCAAAGGATGGGGAAGAGAGGACCCGCTTTTAACTTAAGTGGTTTAACAGGTAGTGTGCATTCAATAAACTCACAGTTCTGTGCTTAAATTCTATTTCATCAGGCCCTGTTTGTCTTGTCACTGAGAGTTCTCCCATTATTTTGCACAGCGTATGGCATCTCTGTGTGCTTGCAAATACACACAGCATTATATTTTTGGATAAAGAGCAGTAACGGAAGGAACTGCCATTCAGAAGCTGAAATAATTTTAGATGAAATTTTGAAAAACTTTAAGAGAAATAAAGCTAAATATATTTAATGTAATTAGTTATTTATTCTGTTACTATGAGTTTCTTCATGACAGTACTTGGGCAGCTTTCTGTTATGTAGTTGTCCCTAATGTTATAGAATATTGTCTATTAGTAAAAGCAGTTTAAATTTACTTCTCATTTCTTTCTTTCCTTACTGTACTCGTGGTAATATTTGACCTTTTCCTCTTTATTAATTTTCTTCTCGGGAATTAAGTTACTTCTGCAGTATCTATATTTAACAAAATGTGTGACAGTCTTCTGAGAGGAAGCTGACAAGAACGTCTCTTCTACCTTATATAAGCTAATATTTTAGATGCTGAGTTTAGCCTCATCGTATAGACTCGTATATATTTTCTGTGAGTCAGTCACATACTTGCTTTATTCCTCCTTTGACCAATTTAACCTTTTTTTCTTATTTCAGTCTTAAAACCGAAAACCAAATTTCGATAGTGCTAAGTAATTCAGTTGGTTAAATTAATTTGGTCAACAGGTACTTCTGTTTCTCATCATGTTTTGCTTCAGTAGTTCATAACACTTTGTTTATAATAACATTATTAAAATTACATTCTTCTATAAATGATCAAAATGTTTAGTGTTGTTTTTTACAAAGACAAATCTCTCTGGACCTTGGTAATCTCACCTGTACAATGGCATAATCGTGTTCCTACCCCTATGACTGTGAATAGTATCAAATGAGATGCAAATGTGAAAATCCTTTGAGAAGTGAAGGGTTATATACACATGTAACATATTACTAAACATTGTCAGTCTTATTTAGAAGGTAAAAGACAATGACATCCTCTCTATTAGGAAGTGATTCTTTCCCTTCTTCTCATTTTCTCAATAAATTGAACACACAGATTTTAAGAAATTTACAAATTTTCTAAAACATTTCATTCAAATAAATGATCACAGAACCTTTTTGGTATAGTTTGTGTTTGAAATTTCTAAGGGATTTTCTCACTAGGAAAACTTAACTGGAAAAATTAATACAAAATCATCAAAAGTGACCAAAATATACTAAAACATTCTCTTAAAGCACAATTGAATTATATTGGACAATCTTCAGAGTTATCTCAAATTTGGTAAGATAAGAAAATGGAGGTCTGGACATGGCCACAGGAGAAATCAAATGAGGATTAGGCAAGATCCTTTATGTGCAGAAGTTATGCTTAGTATCAGACCGAATACCAAAAAAAGTAATTATTTATTCTATTTGCTTTTCTTCCCACAGAACCTTCATCTCTCTGGTAGAAAGGCTGCTTTTCAGGAGTCACAGGAAAATCTTAATCCTCCAAAGTCAATATCCAGAGGGAACGAGAAAGCTGAACATGTCAAGACATTATTTTTCAACAATGTGTGGTGTTGCATCATGGTCTAGTTAAATTTGTCATTCTTAAGTGACTCCGATCAGATAAAGAAACTCTTGAATCACTACAGGGCAATATGAGATCATCCTTGTAAATTTGCTTTGGAAACAAAAACACTATTTAAATATAAAATATTATCAACTTTTCATAAAAAAATAAGTACATATTTAATTTTTACTAACTTGAGTAGGGTATGTGGGAAAAAAAATCCATATATTTGTATCCAAAGATCGATTTACAAAAATTTTAGAAAATTAATATAAACAGTTAATACAAACAGAATCTACTAACTCACTGTGAATTTGTTCCTGGCCTCTATCGAAACCAAGTCAATTCATCTTTGCTGACACTGGACTAGATGACTTTCCACTGGGTCATTCATCTGGGTTTGATTCCCAGCCCATGAATCTCGTGCACAGCCATCGCCTGTCTGTTGGAGGTAGTTTGTGTGTTCCTATGATGCTGAACGGGTTTCAGGGGAGTGGCCAGACTAAAACGGACAAAAAGAAAGCCCTGGTGATCTACTTTCAAAAATCAGCCAATAAAAACCCTATGTATCACACTGGTCTGATCTGCCACCGATCATGGGGAAGGTGCAGGACGGGGCACCATTTCCTTCTGTTGTACACGGAGTCACGTTGGGTCTGGCCCAACTCAACAGCAACCAACAAAAACAACATCCATCCTTTTAACACTATGATTATCTATTGAGCTGCTTGGAGCCCTGGTGGCATAGTGGTTAAGAGCTTGACTGTTAACCAAAAGGTTGGCAGTTCAAATCCACCAGCTGCTGCTTGGAAACCCTAGGGGGCAGTTCTACTCTGTCCTATAGGGTCACTGTGAGTCAGAATCCACTCAATGGCAATGGGTACTGAGCTACTCAGCATTCTTCTACTCACCCCTATTGTGTTCTCATTTTCTTAATCTGCATAATGGTTCTTATAGGCCTGTTTGCCTCTTCTCAAGCTGCCCCCAAATCCCTTCCCCTTTAGTTGTTGATGTCTATAGGTTCTACTTGAATCAAAAAGTAGAGCTTATTAGTCATGAATTCCCTAAACATTGTACCCCTCTATCTATAAATTTATACTTCTTTTGGTCCTTTTGTTGTTGTTATTGTTCTGAAAGAATATATTACTGGTCTCTAATACTTTTGCAAGGACAGTCCCTTAACTTGAGTTCATGGTTTTATTTTTGTAAACAATTACATCTCCATTTTTAATCCTTTTTTTTCTTAAATTTTTAGTTTCTTCCTTTCTTCTGGAGCCTTCCTTCAGCTCAAGTTTTCTGAATTAAAATTTTTCTTTTGAAACTGATGCTCCCACAAGCAACTTTAGTCCTCTTTCTTTCTCTTACTTAACAACTTTCTACAGCCTCTACTTGCTGATATCTCTACTTCAATTCATTCCTTAACCCTTTTGTGACCCAATTATTTTTCCTTTTAATTTTATTTTGGATACTATACGTTTTTAGTCATGGAGGACATGCTGAATCATTTAATGTGTATGAATTTTTGGTAGGGAATATGGTCTTTGTTTTATGCCTCATTCCACAAATCGTACTCATGGAGCCCTGAGGTACACATGTGTACCAAATAAAAATTTTCAAAATTCATGTTTTTCCTAACAAAATTTCAATGATTCGGTACCACCTTATAAAATACCCTGTAAAAACACACCTGTTTTTTCCATTTTAACTGTTATACAGGGTCTTGCCTGCTGGCAGCACATACTCTGAGTGGGACAGCGGCTTCCCAATGAGCCCCAGAGATACAAAAAGTGAGTGGAAGCTATACACACCGCCAGTCCTGAAAGGGTTTAAACACTGGGATTCTAATCCTGTTGTTTCACTAAGACTCTTCACTCAGTTATCACCCAAAACCAAAAAAAAGAAAAAAACAAACCTGTTGCCACTGAGTTGATTTCAACTCATAGAGACCCTGGGTCTCATCGCTTAGTAATTACAGAAAGAAATTGGTTCTCAGTTTCTCCTGGTACTCTGTGCAGTTGTTTTCTGCTTTTCGTCCTTGTCCCTTAATTGTTATTTTGTTTTTCCTAGAGTTCTATATTCATCGTGTGGAAGGCAAATTCACTACCTATTATCTGCCATTATGCTGTCCACTTTCCATCCTGTGTTCCACTTGTCCACATCATAATTCATTTACTTCTTCAGGGTCAAAATTTCAGCATTCTCTTGAATTCTCCTTCTGCACTAGCTATCTCCACCACTCCCCCTGCCCCAACCATTACACACAAAACATTTGGTAAGCCTCTTGTATCTGGACCAACCTCATCATCCCAACATCATTCCCTCAGTCCTAGCCTTCACCATATTTAGCCTATTTTGTTCCTATGAACTTCTACATGATCCACTTTCTGCTAATACTCAACTATGCAATTATTCAAAAATAAAGTCATCAAAATGTATTAGACTCAAGAATATGATCATAACACACTCCAGCTAAAAACCTCTGTGGCTCTCTATGTTTGAATCTTCTTTCTCTCCTGCGACATATCCTTAGTCACAAGAAGCAGAATACCATGCCTTCATTGGGCCATGATTTTCCATGCCTCACATTTTATAAATGTTGCTCAGTTAGTCTGGCATTTCCTGCAGCCTTTTGCTGGCTGACAAATCTGTATTCTCCTCTTTTTGCTTCTGTAGTGCTTTGTAGACACCTCAAGGGTGGTGCTCACCATATTTTATTATAATAATCTAAAATGCTAGACATCCCCAAGCTCCCATATTGGAAGCTTTGGATACATTTAATAAGTGTTTTCATTATGAGTAAATGAATAAACAAATGGCTTGAATTTTCAAACCTTCAAAGTGGGATAAAAAAATAAAATAAAAATAGAAAAACTGAGTAAAAAGGTGTTTGGGATTAAGAAGTGTTACCATTAATGTATCTAAAATACAGTGTATTAATGATAACCAATATATTAAGTAATGAGCATAAGATATCTATTGACCAAAAAAGTGCAAGTTACCAGAAGGCAATTAAATACTAAATACATGGAGCTCAACTGAGGTTGTAGGGCTAGAGATACTGAGCAATAAGTCATGTGACAAAAGCTGATAGGTGAACCCACAACACAAAAGAGTTCTTCAAAGCAGAGGGCAGGTATTCAGCAGCTATGCTTTGGGGAAAGGTGTTAGTTAAGGGGTGAAAAGAGGAGCTGGTGAAAGAGTGACTGGTAAGCAGGGAAGCAACCGCAATGATGAAGACTTGGAGAATAGTTGCACCTTCCATTTCTTCTAATAACTGACAACATGCCTTCCAACTTATGGTAGACCTATAAATATTACTTGAATGAAATGGCCATTTAGAGGTTAATGTGAGTGGAAGTTAGATTTCAGGATATGAAGGCAATACAACATGGTAAGAGAACAGAGAGATCACAGGTCAACAATTGGGCTGGAAGGATGGGGGGAGATATAACTTATTTTAAAAATTTCATGGAGGAAAAAGCAGAAAGAACAAAGGATTAGATTTAATATCATTTGAAAGATAGTGTAGACTTGCGCAGAATTAAAGATTAACCTGAGATGTTTTCATCTATAGTTCTAAATGACACAATTTTGTGTTTAAATGTTGGCTTTTCCACTAATTAATTGATGCAAGACCTGTCATTCTATAAGATTATTGGTTATGTGAGATCAAGAACCCCATCTAATATTTCTCTCACATCTCCTACTGTACTTCAAAGAGGGACAACTATATAACAGAACTTTAATAATTCAGTTTTTTAATCAAAATGACTGCAACTTAGTCACTCATTCCTAGGGAGAATGCAGCATAAGTAGTATTATCATTTTACAACACTTAATAAGATGGCAACCAAGAACCAGATGTTGTAAAAATCGGTAATGCAAAAGGTCAACTCTAGAGCCCCATTTAGACCTCTTGATGACTGATTGGGATACAAGAATAACACTAGACCCTACAAGGCCCCATATAACATAATCGTTATAAGATGAATTGCCATCTTTTTATGAATTTTTGAGATGGTATCATATGAAGATGGTGCTAGTTATTGGACAATTGTCTAGATCCAGAGAAAGAAAGTGGAGGTCTAACTTTATACAAAGACAGAGTTACTATAAATGACAGTGCAGTATTAAGTGACATTGAGCTAATATTTAGAAGCTTCCATAACATAGGAAGTTATCCCAAAAACACCCCGAACCCACTGCCGTCGAGTCTATTCCAATACATGGTGGCCCTATAGAACAGAGTAGAACTGCTCTGTAGAGTTACCAAGGAGCGCCTGGAGGATTCAAACTGCCGACCTTTTGGTTAGCAGCCGTAGCACTTAACCATTACGCCACCAGGGTTTCCTAGGAAGTTATAAACACTATAAAAACAAAACAAAACAAAGCACCAGAATGGAACATGTTAGGTGAATGATCTTGTCATTCTGGGGACCTGTTTGTCAGTTTCACTGGTTTCCAAGTTGTGCCACGTCTTAAACGATATTCAAGCCTGTCTAATGTGTTCTTGCCTCTATCAGTTCATATTCAAAAGATCGTTTACTTTGGATAAAATTCTACAAAGAATTCTTCAATAGCCTGAACAACTAGGGCTAACCTCTATAAGATACATCAATTGAGATATACTCAAAATGCTATAAAATCTGATATCGCAGGGATTTTTCCAATTGAATTTAAAGCTTTTTGAAATATATGGAAAATATCCATATGAATTGGTAACTACAAATCAGGTCATACATAAGCTAATGTTTTAAATGTAAAAGTTAGGATAACAATTTAATCCAAAATTTTTGGGAGAATAAATGTTTCTTCTCAAGAGTGACAGAGTATTCAAGTGAAATCTACAATTTAATTTTTAGCTTGTATAATTTTACTCACTGTTCTTTCTATATTAGAGGAAAGTGACATAGCCAAACAATAATCACTGACCTTTTTACACCATCAACCCTTTAGATAGATTTACTTGATTTTCCACAGGTGCTCCCTCTTCTCTTTGCCCACCCTTGATACTTACATATCACTGGCAATGGAGGAGTTCCGGGACATAGACTTTGGAGAGAGGTCATAATCGCTGTCGGATCGATACAGGAAGGACTCCCGACGTTGACTGTGGACAAAGTTTGCTTGGAGAATTAGCCCAGATCCTGGGCTGGTCATGGGATCCAAGGGACTCCGTCCCGAAGATGTGCCATTGTCCACATCGAAACTGTCAAAGAAGAAGGAATTACATTTCTGTGAACACTTGGATGTTGACATTTTAGCAAAGGGAAAAGGTTTCAGTTTAGGAATTGACAGTGGGAAAGTCTAGAGCCGATTCTTGCTACTGAAAACCAACCATACTTACATACACAAATGTAAAGCACGCACTGCCTGCACATTCTTGTCCTCCAAAACTCTTGGCTACTATTGTTAACAGACCATTTATAAGACATAGATGAAGATATATAGGTTTCTTTAAATTCAACTTCAGTTATAAAAGACCAATTTTGCAAGAACATTGTGTAACCTTTTCTCCTAAGAATAGAATTCCTTTTTTTTCGTAAAGAATACATTTAACATTAAATTAAATAATAATTCACTAAATATTTGAACAAGCGCCCGTTATGTGCCTAATAACCTCCCTCCCATATAAAAATTAAAACAAAAATCCATCCCCTCTATTATTAGGTGCCGTAGAGTTGGTTACAACTCATAGGGACCCTACATAGAATAGATCAAAACAATGCCAGGTCCTGCACCATTCTCAGAATTGTTGCTATGTTTGAGCCCATTGTTGCAGCCACTGTGTCAATCCATCTCGTTGAGGGTCTTCCTCTTTTTCACTGACCCTTTACTTTACTAAGCACGATGACCTTCTCCAAGGCTGGTCCCTCCTGATAGCATGTGCAAAGTATGTGAGACAAAGTCTTACCATCCTCGCATTGTGGCTGCACTTCTTCCAAGGCAGATTTGTTTGTTCTCCTAGCACTCCATGGTATATTCAGTATTCTTCACCAACACCATAACTCAAATGCATCAATCCTTCTGTCTTCCTTATTCCTTATCCAGCTTTTGCATGCACATGAGGCGACGAAAAATATCATGGGTTGGGTCAGGTGCACCTTAGTCCTACAAGTGACATCTTCACTTTATAACACTTTAAAGAAGTCTTTCTCAGCAGATTTGCCTAATGCAATATGTCATTCGATTTCTTGACTGCTGCTTCCATGGGCATTGATTGTGGATCCAAATAAAATTAAATCCTTGACAATGTCAATATTTTCTCATTTATCATGATATTGCTTATTGGATCAGTTGTGAGGATTTTATTTTCTTTATGTTGAGGTGTAATCCATACTGAAGACTGTAGTCTTTGATCTTCATCAGTAAGTACTTCAAGTCCTCTTCCCTTTCAGCAAGCAAGGTTGAGTTAATGAGTCTTTCTCTATTCCTGATGCCACGTTCTTCTTTACATAGTCCAGCTTCTTGGATTATTTACTCAGCATACAATTGAATAAATATGGTGAAAGGATAAAACCCTGACACAGAACTTTCCTGATTTTAAACGAAGCAGTATCCCCTTGTTCTGTTCGAACGACTGCCTCTTGATCCATGTACGGGTTCTGCATGAGCACAATTAAGTGTTCTAGAATTTCCATTCTTCGTAATGTTAACCACAGTTTGTTATGATCCACACAGTTGATGATCCTTGCATAGTTAATAAAACACAGGAAAACATCCTTCTGGTATCTTTCTGGTATTTTCTACTTTCAGTCAAGATCCATCTGATATCAGCAATGATAGCCCTCATTCCATGCCCTCTTCTGAATCTGGCTTGAATTTCTGGCAGTTTCCTGTTGATACACTGTTGTAACTGTTTTTGAATGATCTTCAGCAAAATTTTACTTGCGTATGATATTAATGATACCAAGAAAACACGCGCATGCACACACACATAAACCATTGCCATCAGGTCGATTCTGACTCATAGCGACTCTATACTGTTCAATAATTTCTACATTCTGTTGGATCGTCTTTCTTTGAAATGGGCACAAATATGGATCTCTTCTGGTCAGTTGGCCATGTATCTGTCTTTCAAATTTCTTGGCATAGAGGAGTGAGTGCTTCCAGGATTGCATCCATTTGCTGAAACATGTCAGTTGGTATTCTGTCAATTCCTGGAGCCTTGTTTTTCACCAATGTCTTCAGTGCAGCTTGGACTTCTTCCTTTAATACCTTCAGTTCTTGATCATATGCTACCTCCTGAAATGGCTGAATGCTGTCCAATCCTTTTTGGTACAGTGACTGTGCATTCCTTCCAACTTCTTTTGATGCTTCCTATGGCAACAGGTTTGGTTTTTTGTGTGTGTCACTCAATACTTTGCCCATAGAATCCTTCAATATTACAACTAGAGGCTTGAATTTTTCCTTCAGCTCTTTAAGCTTGAAAAATGCTGAGTGTGTCCTTCCCTTTTCGTTTTCTAACTCCAGGTCTTTGCACATTTCATTATAATACTTAACTTTGTCTTCTGAGCTGCCAATTATTAATTTTTGTTGTATACACCTCTCCATACCCACTGTCAATATATTAAATTCAGGATTCCATCAATTCTCATCTACATTACTATAATGGTCTTTAAATTAATCTCTCGAATCTATTTTCCACCCGGCACCAAGAGCAATTCTTCTTAAATGGAAACTTGATTACATTATTCCTCAGTTTAAAACCCTTCGGTAGCTCACCATTGCCTTCAGGATAAAGTCCAAATTCCTTTGCTAGACTGACAGAGTCTTAACAATCTGCTCTCAGAATTACAATTAAACATCTTTCCAACCTTAACATGAAAAACTCTTCCATCGCACACTTAATTCCACTCATACTAAACCACCACCTTCTTGTCACCAAATCACGGGCTCACTACCCCTGCCCTAATTACTCTGTTGTATGCAGGGTCGATATGGGTCACTACGAGTCAGGACCCACTCAACAGCACATAATAACAACAACAACAGTTACTTGTCCATGAGGTTTTAGCCTTCACCTGAAAAGCTGCCATGATACTCCGAAACTTTATAAGATGTTCTTTCTGTGTGTCCCCAAGACCCTCTCTTGCTCCCTATTGCCAGCATTATCAGTGAACTGGAATGTTTACTTCTTGGTCTCCATTCCTAAATGACCCCATGAACTCTCTGAGAATGGAGACTCTTGAGTATTGATAGCACTTTGCATGGCACTTCAAAGACCTTTACTAAATGGTTTGGCTCAATGATGGAATGAATGAAAAGCACTGTATTTGACAATACAGATATTAAAGCTGGGGGAGAAAAGAACCACACACAGAGTTTTTAACCTCACAGGCCTTATCATCTAGAAAAACTTTCCATGAAGAGCTTTTCTAGGCAAATATCAATCAGTAATGAAATAAAGACATCTCTCACGTGTTATTAGGAGAGGTGGGTGATAGCTCAGGCGAGCCCAGTAGGAGTAGGTATGTGGTTTAAAAAAATTGTTGAATGAATAAATAAATAAATTCAAATTTAGTTGTTATTAACATTTTCCCCTGTGAAAATTTTATCCAAGCTATTAACTAGCTAATTTTAACACATTATTTCATTTTTCTCTGTTGGAGTTACTAAAAAGTGTTACGACCCAAAGCTTGGAAGTCAGAGTGGAAGGATATGCCAGGGCTTGATGAATCATGAATATCTGTGAATCTATGACCAAATAAGACATTGACTCCAAATAAATCCATTCAGTAAAAAGAAGACAAAAAACTCATAACGTAGCCTGACTTGTCATAAACATGTTTTTCAGGTTAAAATTTACTTAAAATTGTGTAATTTTGTAGAAGGAAAATGAGAGATTATTTAGCTCAGCTGACTTATAGACACAGATTCCAGGCCTAGAAGTTAATTGACTAAAGTCACTGAGTTAACTGGATTTAATCATTTATGTTTCTGAAGTCCTTCTAGGGCTAAAGCATAACAACATGAACCACAAATGTACGTCAGAAACTATGACACCCAAACAGGGGTACTCACTTCATATATGTGGGGCAATCCTGAGGAAGACCAGAAGGGAGAAGGGATTTCTAATCATGAAAAAGACACATTAAGGGATTTCTGGCAAGGTGTTCTTGGATATACTTAATTAAATTAGGATTTATTATGGGCCTATTATGAGTCTGGAAACCCTGGTGGCGTAGTGGTTAAGTGCTATGGCTGCTAACCAAGAGGTCGGCAGTTCAAATCTGCCAGGCGCTCCTTGGAAACTCTATGGGGGCAGTTCTATTCTGTCCTATAGAGTCGCAATGAGTCGGAATCGACTCAACAACACTGGGTTTGGTTCAGGTTTTTTATTATGAGTTTGCTGAGATACAAAAAATAAAAGAGACGAGATTAATCCAGGCTAAGCTAGATGAGAAGTCTTCGTAAAGACGCGGTATTTAAAGAGGACTTTTGAAGGTATTCAGTGTAGAAGTGGAACACATCAAAGATTTCTGAATAGAGAGTGGATAGGAGGCGGTTTCTGCTCTAAGAAGATAGTTGTGTCATCTTTTCAGCATGAGAAGGAAGACTTAATAATGTGAACATATAATGAAAAATATTTAGCTTGATTCCCATCAGCATTATGATGTTCTGGCTGTTGGATTAAAAAAAGAAGAAAAGTAAATACCCTCTTCTTGCTATTCCATGAACAGAAATACAGGGGATAGAGGAGTATAGTTTTTGGTTTAGTTTTTCTTTGTTCAACTGAGTAAATAGCAATATGACCAAAAAATCAGTAATTTATATTTTTTATCATTGTTATTTTCTTAATTTAAGTGAGCAAGCCTTAGAGAGCCACTCTACTTTATGTTCTGAAACCAAAACCAAACCCACTGCCATTGGGTTGTTTCCGACTCTTAGCAACCCCACAGGGTTTTCAAGGCTGTAAATCTTTACGGAAGCAGAACTGCCCCATCTTTCTGCCTGGGAGCCAATGGTGGTTTCTAACTGCTGACGTTTAGGTTAGCAGCCAAATGGTTTAACCACTTTGCCACCGGGGCTCCCCATGTTTGGAAACAAATACTGCAAAATGTCCTAAAATAATTAACATTTGTCCTAAAATAATTAACATTTTAAATAATACTACCTATTAAATCAAAACACTTATTAATACAACAGAAGATGCTTTAAGAAGGCTATTCTAAAAAAAAAAAAATTTTTTTTTTATTCTAAACGGTTTGTTTTTTCTTTGTAGGGTGTAGTATAACAATTTGTCCACTAGATGGAGACTGTTTTACCTAAGGAAAATCTATTTTACATAAACTTGAAGGCCTAAATATCTGTATTTCTTTGAGAGTCATGAACACAACTTCTTAAATATTATTTTTTTAAAAAAGGCAATCTATAAGAAGGGATTAGCAAATATTGATAAAAGTACATTAATCTAGGAATATTGGCATTAGCTTTATAAACATTGCTAACGAAGATTTAAAAATGAACAAGTCGCTGATGTTTTATTAGATTCTTAAAAAAAAAATCTTGACCTAACAAATCACTGACTCTCTGTTGTGTCAGGGCAAGGAATCAGAATGTCACTAATGGGCTGGGTAATCACTGTAAATTTTGGCAACATGTCAATTTTCTCAGAACACCATTTGCTTTGGGAGCTGAGTCCAGAGTCTGAGGTCATTTGTAGGCTTGATTTTCATTACAGCCAATGCTCCTGTAATCAAACTTCATCATCAAGGAAAAGTAATGTTATTAAGAATCACTAGGCTGAAGCAATAGCCAGTGTGCGTATTGGTAAACGGTTCTAGAAAAAGAGATTTTGTATTATGAGAGATTCAATGAACAAACATTTATAGTTTCTCCTATGTCCTTAGATTAGTACTTGGATAGATACAGACATATTAAACATAGCACAGAGCTACAAGACCTGAGTCAGAATCAACTCAGTCATACACCATGACTACAACAACAAGGCACTAAAGTCTAGTTAAGGCAACATATAACATGAAGCAGTTAGAGGAAAAGAACAAAACACATGGCATGTCTGTATAAAATCATACATAAATAGCACAATAGAAAATTACAAAATTGTGTTATACAGACAATCAGAAAATGTGATTTAGGCAATGTATACAAAGAGAGTTTAAGGAACCAAAACCATCAGAAAAGAAAAGGACTTGGTCTTAGAAGGCAGGTAAAAACACTCCAGGAAGACCTGGGATGGGGGTAAAGGAGACCCAGCAGAGTGAAGCAGCAAAAGCCAAAAGAAGCAGGAGTGAATAGGGCCTGTAGACAAAACAGAAAATTCAGTGTGTGGCTCAATTTGAGGGTCGGCATTAAAGAAGAATGGGAACCTATAAAAATGGCAGTTTGGTATGGTTTAAACTAATAGGTACGTCTGGGTGGGCATGTTTATGGAAATCTAAGGAAGGTCAGAAGAAGCTTGTTACGAAGAAATTGTGAAAAGATCCGTACTTAACCTTTAACGATAGCCCAGGGGAATGGGACTGAGAAAGAATTTTAAGTCGTATGCTTTCATTTTGCTTGATTTGTTAAAATAAACATATCATTTGTTAATATAAAGGAAACTAATAGTGTATAAAAAATAAACCAAAGTGGTGGGGGAGCTTGTTTATCAATTCCCTCAACTATGAAAACCAGGGAGCTACTCTTGGAAGAACTGAGTTTGGGACAAAGGCCAGTACTTTTTCACTCAGTGGGTAGTAAACTAATTGAAAGAGTTGATTTAGGCTGAAAGCATAATAGTTTCAAATAAGTGACTTGCTTGTGAAACATAACTTTCTAAACAGTCCAAGTCAAGATGGTGATGAGGGATAACTCTAACCTTTGAGGCTGGTACTAATGAGATCAGCTGTGACGCTGCCAAATACATCCCTCAGCAAACTCTGATAGAGGAATTCTCTTTTACTCACTGCCAATTAGATGGAGCCCAAGCTAAGATTAGCAGAAGCTTGGGAAAGTAACTGGACAACTAGGGGGAGTAATAATTACAAAGGGTAATGATGATGATAATAATAAATAGACTTCTTGAGACCTTTCCATGTGCCAGACACTGTGCTGTGTGCTTTATAGATATTATCTTATTGGGGTCTCACAATAATCCTTTGAAGTTGGTACTATTTTTCTTTTGACCAATTAGGATTCTGAGGCATAGGGAGGTTAAGTAACATGTTCAAGGCCTTACAGCTTGAAAACGGGTTTTAAATTTGAGCTGTCTGATTCCAGAGCCTAGAAAGAAGGCCATTGTGTTTATGTCTCCATCCTAAAAGCACCTATCAACCAGTAAAAAATAGAAGATCTCTGGGTGGAACGTCGAATGTTAATTCTTTAAAAAATGACATTCTGCTCAATTTATAGATTGTGCACTCTAAGGCTAATTATAGGGCTAGGTTTTCATGTGACTCAACACTTTTTTCAACACTTTGGAATTTGCCAAGTCCTCTAGTTACCCACATTAGATAACAACAGTAGGGTATACACACAGTCTCTGCTGTAACCCATTTAGTGGACTTCTTAGAGAGTATGAGAGTGTTTTTTTGGAACTAAGCAGAAGGTCATCAAAAAAGAGGAAGACCCTCAGCGAGATGGATTAACACAGTGGCTGCAACAATGGGCTGAAGCATAGCCATCATGAGGATGCCATGGGACCGGGCAGTGTTTCGTTCTGTTGTACACAGGGTTGCTATGAGTCGGGACTGACTCGATGGTACCTACCAACAACAACAACAAGGGAGAGTCAAGGAGCCCTAGTGGCATAGCAGTTAAGCTTTTGGCCGCTAACCTGAATGTTGGTGGTTCAAACCCACCTGCTGCTCCGTGGGAGAAAGATGTGGCAGTCTGCTCGGTAAAGATTACAGCTCTGGAAACCCTATGGGGCAGTTCTACTCCATCCTATAGGGTCGCTAGAAATCAGAGTCAACTCGATGGCTATGGGTTTGGCTTCTGGTTTAAGGGGGAGTCATAGGGTCTCTGACAGATCTTAGCAAACGGAACTAAGTGTTCTCCATGTTTGCCTCCTTAATGCAGTTCAAGGATATACCTACATTCTTCAAAAAAGCTGACTTTTACACGGAATGCACTTGTGGAGAAGCAATGGTGCAGCTATGAATGGCCCCCTATAAGGCGCGGTGAGAGTAACTACAAGCTGGTCTGTTGCATTCAGAGCTGCTGAAAGCTGTTTGTGTCTAGCACTACTCAAGACCATTTAGTCCATAAGCCTTTCCCTTTCTATGGAACCAGCTCCCCACAGGAAATAGACAAACCAACCAACCACCCAACAAAAATCTCTCCACACTGTTTCATGTCAGTGGAATTACAGGACTACTTGTCCTGATCTACCTTCCGTTCTGTTTCCGAAGTTGCCCCCACTCTTCATGACTACTGGCCTTGTAATTGTCCTTTAAGAGTCTCTTTTCATTCTTTTGACTTGATGCTAGACCCTGCTTCTCTGGATTAAACATTTTGTGTCACTCTTTGTCCACGGCTCAGGTCCTCTCCTGAGCCATGATATTGCCTTCATCCTGGATAGACACCTCATTTCATTTACCCTAGCCCTCAGGACCTCACACTCTGCACTGACTTCCCAAGATGGAGTACAAAGGAGGTGAGGCACACTGAGGACCCCTGTGGAGCAGCTATTGGGAGCCTCTATCAAAAGAAGTCACCATCACCGAAGCATGTCTGAAGAGCTGTCAAGGCAAACACCTCTGAACATAATAGCTGCTGATGCTGGAATGATGGTGGAGTCTTGGAAGCCTCCATTAATGTCCGCATCTGAGAGCAGCCTCTGACAATGTGTATGAAGAACAATAGCCTGTTGACAAAGATCTGATTGCTCCTTGTTGGGGTGTGGGGAAATTCCAAAAATATTCCAGTTAAGGTGCTCAGTTGGGAGTTAGAAAAGGAAGGTTAAATTCAAATCTTGGTCCTGCCACTTTCTAGTCACATGCACTTGGGCAAAGTACTTTATCTTTCTAAGCCTCTGTTTCCTGACGAGGATAATAACAGTACCTAGCTCGAGGTCCATTATGAGGATTAACAGAGAAAATGTTTGGAAACCATTTAGCACGCTGCCTGGCAGATAGTACAGTCTGGATACTCAGGATCTGTGGTTATTCTTCTTTTTATTACTCTTTATCTTCGAGGGGGACCTTCTGTCTAGAAGATCTTACTCTTTATTTGAACACGTGGATTTGGGAAGAATAGAAATAAAGATGAGAGAAGAAGGGAAGTGAAGGCTGGCCAGCCAAATCACCTGAGTCAGCCCTGGCAATCGATGAGGTGACAGGTGCTGAAGCCAGATTGCTCTAGCAACTTAGCTGCTTTATGTCTCCACCTCAGTGGAGTAATTCCAGTGTGATAACATCCGGGGAGAGGGTGGAGACTGTTGATTTTTCTCTAGATATTCCTCAGCGAGGAGAAAGAACAATTTCCTGCCCGGAAACTGTGGAAGGCTCTGAGGTCCCAATAATCTGGGTGGGGCTCCAGCCGAATATAATGAGCAGAAACAGTCTTTTAGACCTCAGGTCTCCAGTCACAGGGTGTACCTTGGGGACCTTGGGTCACAATTACAACACTGTTCATTTTCTTATGCCCAACTCTCCTGGGTGTATTGTAGCCCATGCTATTGGCTATTTAATGGAATTCATTTCGGTGTTTTGCCACCCAGAATGTACTTTCCTGCCCCAGCATGAAATAGAAGACATAGCTAGAGTAAGATAACGGCTTAATTTGTTTTTCTCTTTACGACATTAAAGTTTTACCTATTGTTATCAGTACCACGAGTCTACGAAACCTGTTTCTAAATAAGGCCAGTGATATTTTCCCATTTGAAATTTCCCTGTAGGTCAAATAGCTTCTCTGAAATAAAGAAAATACTACTTCTCAGAATTCCCCCATTTTAATACTTACTCTACTCTGATTATCTAGAGATGAGACTATAGAGAAAAGTATTTTACAGCAACATGCACAGTTGGTAATCTTTCCAATAAATCAAAAAGTTGCACCTTGAACTTAAATAGGATAGCCTGAGCTGACATGTTATTTAGCTACTTGAGGGGATGATGCAGTTCAGTGGTACTCTGCCTATTAGCTTGCACTAATACGTGTATCTGCATGGAGGACCAACATTTAAGAACGGGAACATTTTATCCTATGTCATCACAGATGGTTTTTATAAACAAACACTTGGCACAAATGTAAAGGGTGTACGCTGATTTATGAGTAAAAATATCAGGTGGTCTCTGGAAAATAGATGTAATAGCATTTGTTTCTGACTTGTTCATGACACTCCCCAGTAACACTGGGCAATAAAGAGATTCATGTTGAAAATGATGGTGCAAGTTTGATGCTTGGACTGGAACCAAGAGGGGACAGGCAGGACTTGCTCAGTAGGATTTTGCCGATTGAGATGATGAAAGGGCAGTTTTCTGGAAATATATATTAGCACAGAAAGCTAAAACTGAGAATCGTTTTACATGAGGCTTACACATTACTTTTTCATAATTATTTTTCTGAAAAGTTTTCTTCACTGAAACTATGCTTAAGGAAGGAGCACACCTGGTCCCTAAGGCGGGTCCGTGATGTGTGACTCCGGAGGCAAAGCCTACAGTGGCACAGTGCAGTGACTGTATCTACGAAGCAATTGTCTTGAAACAACGAACAGTTCATGTCATAAATACATACTCAACTAGAATATTTACTGACAATCGCAAGTGCTATTTTTATAGTTGTTGGTGGCCTTAACTTATCTGGTAATTTCATGTAGGCTTCACTGTGACAGACAATAAAACAAATAAGCACGTATTTCTTCCCTTTGCATCCTATTTTCATTTGTTGGTCTCAAACAGTCTTGTTGTGTCAGCCTCCAACTCATGGTGACCCCGTGCACAACAGAAGGAAGGGCTCCTGGTCCTGTGCCATCCCCCTGATCGGTTGAGGATGGGACTGATCTGATCCAGAGGGTTTTCACTGGCTGCTTTTCAGAAGTAGATCTCCAGGGCTTTCTTTCTAGTCTGTCTTAATCTGCAAGGTTCACTGAAATGTGTTCAGCACCACAGCACCATGCGAGCTTCCACTAAGGGATGGGTGGTGGTTGTGTGTGAGGTGCTCTGGCTGGGAATGGAGCCCAGGACTCCTGCATGGAAGGTGAGAATTCTACCACAAAGCCAACAATGCCCCCTAAACTAAGAGTAAAAGGCGGGAAAGCTCATGCTCTCCCAGCCAGGCTGGACCTGAGTGCTCCTGCAGCCTCACGGTGATCAACTCAACTTTCCTCAACCTACAGGAAACAAGTTACCCCAGACCTTCTGCTCTTCAATACCACTTATAAACTATCACATTTTCAAAATGCAGTTTTCCTCTAACTCTGGCATCACCAAGCTAAAGCTCCCAAAGGAACAACATCATGTTAACAAGGCGGTGGTGGAAGGCGGGGTGGGTGTCTTTATATTGACTTATTTATTTGCTTTAACAAGCCCACACATTGTTGTGTGTTGTGGAGTCAGTTCTGACTCATAGTGACCTTATGTGACAGAGCAGAACTGCTCTATCGGGTTTCCTAGTTTTCCTCCTGCAGAGCCGCTGATGGGTTTGAACCCCTGACCTTTCAGTTAGCAGCCAAGCACTTAACCATTGGCCCTCAGGGCTCCTTTTAAGCTCACATGGGAACAATGATACCTTAATGGCTTTCCCTCCTGTGTCCTGCCTCTTCCCTCCCTGCTTTTAGTGCAGACTGCAATAGGATCCTGCTAAAATGTAAAGCAGATCCTAGCACGTCCTTGCTCACAAGCTCCAAAGGCTTCCCATCAGAGTCAGAGTAAAAGCTACACCTCACGGTGATGAAATCTGTGTCTGATTTGGGTCCCTGCTACCCCTCCGCTCTTATCTCAACCTTACTCCCTCTAGTTCACTCTGTTTTAGCCTCTTGGGCCCCTTCTGTTCTTTGAACATGTATGCTTGCTCCCTCCTTCGCACTTCCAGTTCTCTCTGCCTGAAATATTTTTTCCCCAGATACAGCTCAATGTCACCTTCACACTGAGATAGTCTCAGCTATCCTATTTAATATTGTCACCCCTAACCTCCTAGCCTTTCCTATCCCTCTTTTATTTTTATATTTCTCCTTAAAAAAAAAAAAAAATTCTCCTTAGCATTCATCAATTCATCAGTGTGGGAGACTATATTGCATTTCTTTTGTTTATTATTTTACTCTCCCCATTAGAATGCAACATCACCTGTCTGTCAGTTTGTTGTACTGTGGTGGCTTGTGTGTTACTATCATGCTGGAAGCAGGGTTACCCATGGTGGACAGGTTTCAGTGAAGCTTCCAGACTAAGGCAAACTAGGAAGAAAGGCCTGGTAATCTAATTCTTAAAATCAGCCAATGGATAACAACGGAACACTGTCTGACTACCTTGCTTTGGACACATAGTCAGGAGGGATCATTTGCTGGAGGATGATATCATGTTTGGTGAATTAGAGGGCCAGGAAGGACAAGGGAGACCCTCAGTGAGACAGACTAGCCCAACACAAGGATAGACTCGAGCATGTCAGCAATTGTGAGGATGACACAGGACCAGGCAATGTTTTGTTCTGCTGTATATAAGATCACCATGAGTCAAGTCAACTGGACATCAATCTGTCTGTCTATCTTTCTATCTATCTGAATGTAAGCTCCAAGCAAGTGTTAAAATTTTTAACTGCTTTATTAACGTATTCCAGCACAATGTAGTTGCTCAATGAATATTTGTATTATGAATGCATTGATCACTTTAGATACAACACAACTTAACTCATTCTGCTTATCATTTAACAAAATTATCTGTGTGGCTTTACTTAAAATTAACTTTATTATTATTTTTGTAATTGGGCCAAGAATTAGTCACTTACTTAAAGACTCATATTAACTAATGAGGCTGATCAGTTCATTTGAAGAAATAATCTGTAAAGGATCTAAGAAGCCTGTGATATTAAAAGGTATTTTAGTGGAGGCTATTTTGAATATTCTCCTGTTTAACCATCCCTCAACTGTGAAAGGAGGGGCAGGTTCCAGGTTTTGTGACACATGAAGATTATACAATTTGAGCATCTATTTTGAGAAAAGTAATACAAAAAATAATCTGACTTTAGTAAATTTTACAAAAATCTGTAACTATCTGCCAACATTGTTAGTACCCCTCCCTCCCAGAACTTGGAAGGGCCCCAGGTCAATGAGGGGCCCTGAGTTGATCTTCATCAGTTTCATGGTCAATCAGCTTCCCAGACAATGACAGAGCAGGAAAGGACAAGGGAAGCAATGGGAGTGCTGGAAATGTAAAATGAAGCACCATATATTTTCTTAAAAGGCAAATTACTAACAGAGGTTAATTTCTTTTTCAGTCATTTCTTTTTTCGATACCGCAAATTTCCAAAGCTTACTCATATTTTTCAGAATTTTTTCTTTCTTTTACACACACTTACTCTTCCAGGTCAGTGGTTATCAACTAGTCCTGGGAGACTGGGAGTAATAGAATTACTTGGACGATTGAGAGAAAGGTACTCTTCAAACCATTCCTGCCTCCTGAGAGATTTTGATTTTCTTTTTGAGGGATGGGTTTTTAAAATGTGCTTCTCAGTCTCACCACTGGTTATTCATCTATTTAGGTTTGAGACTTAATTTTCCATTGTCCTAACTGAATTGAATGAATGGAGCCCTGGTGACGCAGTGGTTAAGAGCTCAGGCTGCTAACCAAAAGGTCAGCAGTTTGAATCCACCAGCCGCTCCTTGGAAACCCTACAGGGCAGCTCTACTCTGTCCTATAGGGTCGCTATGAGTGGGAATCGATATAATAGCGATGGGTTTGGTTTGGTTATTTATTTATTTATTTTTTAACTGAATGAATAAAAATGATTACATTACGAATCCTTTGTGAAAGCACTTACCACTGAAAGAATTACATATTAAGTAGATTTAAAAAGTGTAGGCAAGATTATAACTGAAAACAAAACCTGTAATAGCTCTACTACAAATGCTTTATACTTTAAAAATATAACCTAAATTTGAATTTTTTTTCCAACTAATGGGTATAAAAACTCATACACCATGTTTCTCTCTGGGTCTGAATTCTCCCTCAAACAAGTCAGGAAACGATTCGCCCACCCTGCTATTAAATCTATTTTGGAGAAGTGATATTACTCAGTTTCCAACCTCAATGATCCAAGCAGATGGAATTTTCCACTTTAAAAGGGTAGCAGAGAAAAGAGAAGCACTTCTCATAGCTGTGTGATCTGAATTCAGTACTATTTCTTCAATCCTACCCCAGCGAAGTAACTCTAAGAATATTAACCTATGATGGTCGTAAACAATCATCCTGCCCTGTAATTCTCTGAAAATGTAACACTGAGAGTTAGAACAAAGACGTTCAGGTTCCCACTACACAGACACTCTCATCGTGTTACCTGCACATTGAGGTTAGCTTCCTTCCCGATTCCTCACCAGGTAAATTACTCATGGTTACACAGTATCCAGCCAAGGTTTTGAGACATTGGGATAGGCTGCTAAGGAGGCTGTGAGACCTACATCAACATTGATATTGATGTGTAAGGGTGTATTTCCACATTTGCTTGAAATATTTTTGTCTGTAATACTGACTAAAGACAAAATGATGTTGGCAAAGCACAGAGTTCACTACTGGGGACCATGAATGTGACAAATTCTGATAGCTGTCTGTCAAATTCTGTTCTCCGGTTGGTCCTGGGCATACACTAAACTCTCATGTCTGTGCTTTCCCTGCAATTAGATTTGGCCACGTGACTGATGTGAGCAGAAGTATTGCACACCACTTTGGGGACTCACTGAGAATGCCGCCCTCGTGCCCAGCTCTGTGCTTCCTCCTGCCAGCTGGATGCAGGCAATGAGGAAGCCCTGAAAGGATGGTGGACACGAGAGAAAAGGATCCTGGTCCCTGATGAGAGCAGAGAGGAGAGCTGCCCTGTCCTCCAAAACACCACCCTTGAGGGTTATGTGATAAAGCATAAACTTCTTACTTTTTAAGTCACTTAATTTTGAAAGAGCACAGCCTCTCCCACCCTAATTAATACACTACATTAACCAAATTCCCCCACCAAGTGAACTGGCCATACTGAAAGTATATTAAACTTTGAAACATTTCATGTCCAATCCACCTCTGAACTAAGAAAAAAATGTGTCCCACAGAGGCCCGAATGAAACCCACTGTCTCTTCACTTCTTCCGCCATCTTCACACTTGGCTTAGTTTTTGTTTTTCCTTGACTTTCCTTGGTTACACATATCTCCATTAAGACTAGGGGTGATTTATCTAATAGGAAAGGTAAGCACAGTGTTTACACGGCTTTCCATATTGTCTGTAGTAAACAATTTCACTTTTTTTCACCACTTCGAAGATTCTGCTTCTGTGTATGGTTAGCACCTGTCTCTCTCCCAACCCTACAGCACTTCTTATAGAATCAAAGCCTCTTTTCATATTTACAATCCCTGACAGGGGTTGATGATCCAGTAAGCAAGGTAAATATGGCTTACTTGTACTTACTTACTAATCTGTAGTGAACAATTTCACAAGGGTTTCACCATGCTTACTCTCCCTATTGTATAATCTGCCCCTGATTAAGACATTTTATCATTCGAGTGCCTACAAGGTGTTAGAGAATATGTTTATAATCATTCCACACAGTTACTATTGTTCTGTAAAGAATGGAAATCAGCCCAATTCTGCTCTGTCTTGATGATAATCGGAAAAGTTATAGAAGATCAGCTCAAGTATGAAACTGACACATGAGCTTGTCTCTGGATCATAGAAGGGATACAAGACCAGGATCACCTTCACTCAGGATTTAGATCCATGTTCCACTTGGGTCCATGAAGTCTCGGAAATAACAGAGCAAAGCAGGCTTGCCTTAGTTAGAGTAAGATTCCAGACCAAAATGTCATTCTGTACGTCCACGTTTCTAGGTTTATAAGCCAGAACCTATGGAAAAGTTCTGCAAATTTTTCACAGTTTACCCTAATCTACAGTAGAACCTTTCTTCACTGTTGTCCAGTTTATTTGCAATGGAATCAAGTTGAAGAGGTTTGTGTGACTGAGAATTTTATATGTTGAATCAAATGCCTAAGGCCTTTCCTGGTCTGAACTCAAAGACTAAACATACTTGGAGAGCTTTCCTCTCTAAAGGAAGAAAAGGAAGTTAACTGGGGCATTCTCTTAGCTATATGGCTCGTGAAATAATGGAGTGGTGTCCAATTTGAGCTCTCATTCTTATATCCCTGATATAAGAAACATTTGGTTGCCACCTTAGAGATCAAACACGAATGACCAATACATCCTGAAGGTGGTGGAGTAGATTACAGAAAGGCGTCATGTAATGATTCCGTAAATATTCATTAAACGCCTACTATTCCCAGGCATTACTGGAAAGAGGAATGGAGTTAACCGAGAAGCCATAAGAACTGTAGTAGGTGCATTGAGCTTCTGCTCCTAAGTTAAAATGGCATTTTTTTTCCCTCAGTATAATAAAATTAATGGTGAAATAGGTCATAAATACTATTGACTTGCCAAGACCATAACTTAGAAAAATGCATGGCTGTTTTCTAAATACATTTGACCTCTTCTCTAATCATCTCAGGCTGTGAAACAATATCATTGCTGACCTTTGCTTTGACACTAAATATGTTTTCAAAAAGATCAAGTTAAGTTTTACTTCTTCAGCTGTTAAAATTCTCCATTTTTTAATGCAATGATGTATCTCAAATATTTGGATATAATTATCCATTTGTGCCAAATAACCTTTCTGAATAAGATTATTGTATTCCCTTTTCTGTATTTTGTCTTTTCTCTCTCTCTCTCTCTTTTTTGAGTAGTTTATTCTGCATAAACTTGGCTTCCATTTTTGGACAATTTCCCATTGAACTCCTTTTAAAAAACTATGTATGCTTTTATAATGAGATGTCCAAAACAGTACAGAGAGATCTAAGTACAGTGTAAACAAGACAGCCTCTCAAACCAACAAGAATGTTTCTAACTGGCTATAGATGGTCATGTCAGAATTCTCCAATTTAGTGTTTCTGATGGTACTGAAGGAAGAAGTCCAAGCTGCACTGAAAAAAAAAAAAAGCACTGGCAAAAAAACAAGGCCCCAGGAATTGATGGAATACCAACTGAAGTATTTCGACAAATGGATGCAATGCTGGAAGAGCTCACTGTTTATGCCAAGAAATTTGGAAGACAGCTACCTGGCCAATCAACTGGAAGAGATCCATGTACCTGCCTATTCCAAAGAAAAAAAGGTGATCCAACAGAATGCAGAAATTATTGAACAATATCATTAATATCACACACAAGGAAAAATATGCAGAAGATAATTTAAAAAATGATTGCAGCAGTACATCTACAAGGAACTGCCAGAAATTCAAGCATGATTCAGAAGAGGACATGGAACTTCTCGAGAGATATCACTGCTGATGTCAAATGGATCTTGGCTGAAAGTAGATAATACCAGAAAGATATTGACTATGCAAAAGCATTTGACTGTGTAGATCCTAACAAATTATGGATAAACATTGCGAAGAATGGGAATTTCAAAACACCTAATTGTGTTCATGGGGAACCTGTACATGGACCAAGAGGCAGTAGTTCTAACAGAATGAGGGATTATTGCACGTTTTAAAATGAGGAAAGGTGTGTGTCAGGGTTGTATCCTTTCACCATACTTACTTGATCTGTATGTTGGGCAAGCGATCTGAGAAGCCGAGCTATATGAAGAAGAATATGGGCATCAGGACTGGAGGAAGACTCATTAACAACTAGAGGAAGACTCATGATACAACCTTGCATGCTGAAAGTGAAAAGGACTTGAAGCACTCACTGACGAAGATCAAAGACCACAGCCTTTCAGTATGGATTACACTTCAACATAAAGAAAACAAAAATCCTCACAACTGGACCAATAAGCAACATTGTGATAAACGGAGAAAAAGATTGAAGTTGTCAAGGATTTTACTTGACTTGGATCCACAATGAATGCCCATGGAAGCAGCAGTCAAGAAATCAAAAGATGCATTGCACTGGGAAAATCTGCTGCAAAAGATCTCTTTAAAGTGTTAAAAAACAAAGATGTCACTTTAAGGACTAAGGTGCGCCTAACCCAAGCCATGGTATTTTCAGTCACCTCATATATGTGTGAAATCTGGACAATGAGTAAGGAAGACTGGAGAAGAATTGATGCCTTTGAATTATGGTATTGGCGAAGAATATTGAATATACTATGTACAAATCTGTCTTGGAAGAAGTACAGCCAGTATGTTCCTTACAAGCAAGGATGGCGAGACTTTGTCTCACATGCTTTGGACATGTTATCAGTAGGGACCAGTTCCTGGAGAAGGACATCATGCTTGGTAATGTAGAGGGTCAGCAAAAAAAGAGGAAGACCCTCAAGGAGATGGATTGATATAGTAGCTGCAACAATGGGCTCACACATAGCAATGATTTTGAAGGCGGCACAGGACCAGCAGTGTCCATAGGGTTGGTATGAATCAAAACCAACATGACATCACCTATCAACAACAATAACAGTGTTTCCTAATAGCAACTGCAATTTTTTGATGCCTTGCTTAGAAAACGCCTAGTACTACATTGTACCAAAAAAAAAAAAAACACAAAAAACAAAGCTGTTGCCATTGAGTCAATTCTGACTCATAGCAACCCTATGGGACAGAGTAGAACTGCCCCACAGAGTTTCCAAGGAACGCCTGGTGGATTTGAACTGCCAACGTTTTGGTTAGCAGCCACAGCACTTAACCACTATGCAACCAGGGTTTCCTACATTGTATCACTACCTTGTAAATGGAACCTCAATCTATAGATTGTCTTTACAAAATGAATACCCAAAAAAAAAAAAAAATGAGTACCAGTAATGGTTAATTTAATTTTAAATGTGTTTACTTTTACAGATCAGAAAATAATCTTGTAAAATAAATTCTTTTCAAATACTAAACTGAGATAGTTTAAAAAAGAATGTCTAGTCTTTAAACTTAGATAGAAAAAAGAAAGAAAGAAAGAAAACCAAACATGGTTACGTATTGTGCTGATCTTTGAAATTTAATATTGACCAAATCTTGAAAAGAGGCCCAGAGAATTATAGAGTAAGCAGATGCCTTTACTTTATGAAATCCAAATTGGATGTTTCGTAAGTATTCAGTGTAAGTACCCTTTTTATTTCTATCATTCGATGTTTTTAAATCTTGCAATGTGATTTTTTTTTACCCTTCATTTTTCTTCTGAAAATTCAAGACAAAAAAATTAAACTTCACATGAGGACAAAAACATCCAAACCACATCAATACTTATTCTGCTTTTGGCCTCTTCGTACATAACTGTCCTTTAAGCTTGCAAAGTAATTATGAGTTTGAACACCATAATACCATATGCCACTAACCCCACTAACATATTTGGCTTCATGTCACATGGCACGATTAAAAATAATCTCTCAAGGCACTTCAGGGGCTTTACCCATTTGCCATATTCTTGAGCTCCCGTGCCTCTGATGAAGAGCTGGTTATAATGACCTGCCCTGGGAGAAACCAAGTCACTGGGTGGCAAAAAAGGTTTGCACTCGACTACTAACCTAAAGGTTGGTGGTTGGAACCCACCCAGTGGCATGGCAGAGGAAAGGCCTGGCGATCTGCTTCCATAAAAATTACAGCCAAGAAAACCCTATGGATTAGGTCTACTCTGTAACACATGGGATTTCCCTGCCTTCGAACTGACTTGATCACAATTTTTTTTTGTGGAGGGGGCGGTGGCATTGGGAGATGGAGGCAAGAGAATTCTTCCATAAGGCCTGACCCTCCAGTGCCTTTCGTTCCTACTTCTCCTTCAACAGAACTCACACAGTGACCCTAGGCAGTAGGCAGAGGGTGCAAGGGTGTGGGTGATTAACCTCATTGGCTGAAGAGGATACTGAGGCTCAGGGAGGAAAGCAATGTCAGTCTCACAAATTTAAGTTACTGGGTTATGACACAGCCCCAAATCTTCTAATCTTTGGACAAAAGATTTAAATGGAAGATTGAACAACTGAATTCTTTCTAATTTCATAAAACCTGTAGAAAAGACAAATTTTCCTGTTAATATCCCCTATTAGAATTCATCTTAGAGATTTTATCTAGCACAAAGCCAAAACTCTTTAAATAGGACGTGACGTTCTGCTGAAATGAATGGATGTGTTTACATATCTCTAAATAATAAAATGAAAAACCGGAAAAGGGTTATAGCAGGGGTCCTCAAAATGTGATCCTAACAACTCTGTAACACATTATAGTAGTATAAAAAACCCGTGGTTGTCAAGTTGATTCTGATTCATAGCGACCCTATAGGACAGAGTAGAATTGCCCCAAAGGGTTTCCAAGGAGTGTCTGGTGGATTCTAACTGCCAACATTTTGGTTAGCACTGGAACAAACTCTTAACCACTATGCTACCAGGGTTTATAGCAGTATCTCCCCAAAATAGTAAATGTTTAATAAGGCTTGGGGGAATGCCTGTTAAACAACCAATGTGTTACACTTATTTGAACATATTACAGATCTGTCTTGCAAGACAAAGGGTTTCCCATTTCATATTCTAAGGAGCATTTAACAAAAAAAAAAAAAAAAGGAATTCATTTTCTTATAACACAGAGATAGGAACTGACCCTGGGCTATAGTAACGGGCTGGGCATCAGGAAGCTTGGGTTTGAGGTCTGATTCAGCTACTAACTAGCTGTGACTTAGCTCAACTTCTCTGGGACTTAGTTATTTCACGAGTAAAATAAAGTCATTGACTACTGGTTATTCTCAATTACTGGTCTGCATACCACTTTGAAGGTGCTTTTAAAAATATGGATTCTTAGGCCCCTTTTTGGATGCTGCAAGTCAGCAGATGTGGGGTTGAACCTAGGAGCCTGTGTTTTTTAAATGCTCTCCAGGGAGTTGATGTGTTTTCAAGTTGAAAATTCCAGACCTGCTGATCTCTTAAGGTCCCTTCCAGCTTCAACATTCCTGATAGTGTTGAACTCAACTCATATTTCAGTACCACATGTTCACTTGGGACAGAAGGAGTTCAGGGCCAAAGCTATCCTCACCTGGGTTATATCGCCAGGCTCCTAGGTGGTGTTCCTGGCCCCACATCTTACCTGTTCTACATCACTGTCTCTACTGCTGTCAGGGTTATGTGTACAGTCAAATGATAGGGAGAAAGAAGGGAGAAAGGGAAGGAAGGAAAGGAAAGACAGAAGAGAAGGGAAGGAATGAAAGAGGGAAAAGAGCTGAGGTGGTGGAAAAAAATGTGATTATGTTACTTCCTTGAATAACTACTCTTGCCTATAAAATTGAATCAAAATTCTTTATCAGGTCATTTAAGTTATTTCAAAATCTGTTTCCAATTGCCTTCAAATCTCATCTCTGGCCCCTGAAAACATACTTTTGGTCACGCTGTCCTTACTGTCTGGCGTACATTCCACAGATGATGAAGCTTCAGCCAAGCCCCACCTATTTCTGCCTCATGAAATCTTTCTTATTTTTCAAAGCACAATGTATACTAACCGACGTGCAATACACCTTCTAATTCCTCCACCTGCAGTCCCAGGCATCTCATTCATACCCTCAATAACTCGTTAACTGTGGATACACAGCTGGCCTTAGACATGTTTCCCCGCTCATCAAGTGCCCCTTCCAGCTACTTGATGTTCGGGGCGGGGGGCTACATATCATGTACTTTAATCATCATATTAAAACTAATATTTACATAATGCTTTGCCATTTACCAAGTGCTTTTATATCCACAATTTTCTTTGCCTTTAAACCATTTCTGTGAAATAAATGTTATTATTACCAGTCCTGTTGTATATTTTTTTTTGTTGTATAGATGATGAAACTGCAACTAGGAAAGTTTTGATGACTTGCTGGCTAGTGACAGAACTGAGATTTGAAACTGGATGCTGTGTTACCAAAATAAATACTACCTAAGCTATGGCAAATATGGGAAAGGAAGCAAAGAAGAAGGGTTTTCCCCATATCTTTACTGGAGTTCTGTTGGGTAAAGTAAAATATGCCAACAATTTGGGGGCCCAGCATTTAAATCTACCACGAGGTACCTAGATATCAGTGCTGTAACTGCCATGGGTGGATAGCTATGCCTTCTCCTGTCTTCTTCAAAGCTTGGCTGATGTCCCTAAAAGAAACTGTGATCTTGAACATCTTTAGGGGAATTGGTAAATTGGATTAGTGTAGAGAAAGGCCTCCTCAGTGGAGGTCTCTTCAGTGGAGACTTTAATATCTGTCAAGCTATCTTCAACCCTGTTCTCCCCACCACGTCCCCTGATAGGACAGAATTAGAACTGATACCCTAACAGCTCCCAAACGTGAGTCCTCCCAGATGGTCCTCACATGGGTGATTCGCTGTCCTGGGCATAAGTGGTTTCCAACCAGCTGCTAACCTATAGGTTGGTAGTTCAGATCAGCCCAACAGGTCTACAGAATGGCTTGGCAAACCGCATTCATAAAGACTGTTGGTGTTGTTAGCTGCCATCAAGTCAATTTTGACTCATGGCAACCCCATGTGTGTAGAGTAGAACTGCTCCATAGAGTTTTCAAGAATGTGACCTTTTGGAAGCAGATTGCCAGGCTTGCCTTCTGAAGTGCCTCTGAGTGGGTTCAAATAGCCAACCTTTTGGCTAGTAGTTGAGCGCTTAACTGTTTGTACCACCCAGCTGCCTTTCCTAAAGATTATAGAGAAGAAAACCCTATGGAGTAGTTCTACTCTGTAACACAGGGGGTTGTCATGACTGGAGGCTGGTGTGATGGCAGCAAACAACAAAACAATAATAACAATAGAGAACCTACTGTTCTCAGGACTTCAGTCATCTCATTTAATTTCTCCAACTGCCTTGGATGAAGCAACTATGCTCAGAGAAATTAAGTAACTTGTCTGAAGTTTGCGTTTTTAATTCATGATACTTCATTACCTATGATCCAGGGGGCACTTAATTAAAACACTAAAACAATTCACCAGACTAGGTGCCTTAATATTATTTAGCTCTCCAAAGTATATCACATTATGGTAAAATCATCCCGTATCACAGCTTCAGAATTAGATCTGAACGTGAACAGGCTCTGTTCCTTGCCAGCTATAGGACTTAAAGCTACTTAGCCTCTGAGATCTACAATTCCACATTTTTCGAAAAGAGATTTTAAAGCACTCACATGTAGAGAACCAAAATGGGTCGAAGTGCCCAGGACGGAAGTCCATGCTCAGTAAATGTCAATTCCCTCTCAATTCTTCCCCCTTTAAATACAGTAGAATTTCCTACATATTGTTTTGATTTTTTAATAATATGGTCTGAATTTGGCTCAATGAATTCATCTTGAAGGCAGTGAAATGCTAATGAAATTATCACTGTCAACCCTTCGTTACTGAAACTAACACCAAGACATACCTTCTCAGTCCAGACAGTCCAACTATATTTGTAATTAAGGTGTTAGCATATTTATAATTTCTATCAGAACAAAAGTCTGTTATTGCTTACACTCTACGACTCTTCCTTTATGTGGCTGTGCCTTGTTAGAGCAGAGAGAGGATATGACTTTGATCCTGGTTCCAAATTTAAACAAACAAACCAACAGTAATTTCCTTACTACAAAACTAGTTGAAAATGCTACGTTCATTCAAATAGCATATTCCAGTCTATGCCTGTGGTAACATGCCAGTTTTAGCAAGAGAGGATCAATTGAAATGGAATGCTCCAAATTTGTGATTTCTTTCCCCTTAGCTCACCTACTTCTTAATCTTCCTGTAGGTTTCCTAGTTCTCTGGATATCTAGTAAGTGGTATAGGTTTTATTTGGAAAGCTAGTATCAACCTGAAGCTTTGTCCTAAGGAGAGAGTGGTCAGATGTTATTGGCAATGAGTGCTCTCTTTCTTAAGCACATATCTACGGAGCAGTGGGCTCTCAGCTCAAAACCTGTGGATGTTCCTGGCAAACTGAGTAGTTCAGCTGATAAAATAAGTTTGGAGTCCCAGCAGGTAAAGGGTCTGGATCTGGAGCAGATTGTTTTCGCTCAGGTCATTCTAATAAAAGGTCACACATATTGCCACCCTGTAGATTTCAAATTTTGGAGGTCAGAGGCCCCTTTAAGAATCAGATGACATATAAGTCTTCACAAATGTAAACCTTCAAAACAATTCATAAACACCAACATACACATACACCCCACATAAACGTTGGATATAATTTCAGGAAGTTTAGTATGGCCTAGCAGTTAAATCTAAGGGCTTTAAAGTCAAATAGCCTGGGTTAAAACCCTGACTCTGCTGCCGTTTAGTTCTGAGACCTTCTGCAAGTTAATAAACCTCTTTAAATTTCATTTTGTTCAGCTCCAAAATGACCTATCTTATAGGGCCATTATGAGGTTTAAATGAGATAAAGCATATGAAATGCTTAGCACAATATATGATGCTCAGAAAGTACATGATAAATTATTACTGTTGTTATTTTAAGTGTTATAGATCACCAACGCCTATTTGGGGATCCCAGGTTATGAACTTCTGCTGAGAAGAGGAAAAACAAATTAAAAACATAAAAACAGCAAGATTGTTTGTACCCTAAAATAAGACTTTATTAAAAAAAAAAAAAAAAAAAAACAACTATCAATAAAGGGGGAAGATGTGGAAAAAAATTTCAAATTCTCATGGAATCCAGACTCTTTGGAGCCATTGGGGCTGGTGAACCCCTGAGACTATTACCCTGAGATAAGCTTTAAACCTTAAACCAAAAATATCCCCTGAAGTCTTCTTTAAACCAAACAATAGTTTAGCTTAACTAGTAAAGAATACCTGCCTTGAGCATTGTGCTCCTTTAAAGAACTATCCATATGGGATTAAATTGACAACAGCAACTCAAAAGGGTAGACAGGAAGCATAGGGGATAGTGAGTTTAAGTTAATGGGGGAGGAACAACTTGGAAAAAGAGGCTGATAATGGCTGCACAACTTGAAGAATGTAATCAATGTCACTGAATTGTACATGTAGAAACTGTTGCACTGGTGTATATTCTGCTGTGTATATTTTCAACAATAACAACAAAATACAATAAATTATTGAAAAATACATATATATATAAACAAGAGGAATACAACAACTAGGTCTCTATCCTGCCTGGACTGAACAAGCATGACACCAAGTCCAGCCATCTCCCCTGTCCTCACCAAGCACAACGACTATGCTGACACTGACTAGCCTGTACCAGACACAGCTGAGAACTTGGAAGCAATGGCTGCTTTTGGCACTTGACCAAAAGAGAAAAACAATTTTTTGGCTGCCTGAACGTTATAAGGTGATTGGTCCTGTTCCTGACCTATTTTTTACAAGGTTCTAGATGCAAGAAGGAGCCTGGTGGCACAGTGGTTAAGTGATCGGCTGCTAACCAAAAGGTGGGCAGTTGGAATTCACCAGCTGCTCCTTGGAAACCCTATGGGGCAGTTCTACTCTGTCCTGTGGAGTCGCTATGAGTCAGAAGCAACTCTACGGCAATCGGTTTGGTTTAGTTTTAATTGTAAGAAAGCGCTGCTAAAAGGTTTCAGTGAGAGTTTAAGTGCCTAATATTTGGCCAGAGAATACTTGGCATGTGTTAAGAACTGAAACATAATAAATTCTCAGTAAATATTAGTTACTATCTCTCTCCATGAATCTGGATAGAGGGTAATTTGGCTTGACAAAGTCACAGCTCTGGGGGGAAATTCCACTGGCACTCAAGGGACTGTCTAAATTACTTAGTTTAACTAAATATGACTTGAAATAAATAGGCCTTTTAGAGGACTTTTCTTTTGGGGTTATATAGAGATTTTGCTGGTATAAAAATATTTTCTCTAAAGACATTTGATTTATGGTTTAAGGGACCAAATTTTAGCCAAAATACATTTCCTACCCAAATCGGTACATTTTGAAATAATTCAAATATCTAGCAGCCAGCAATTCAGGTACATCTATGTTTAGTAGTAAACAGCATGGATTTAATTGTGCCTGAAGTTTTTGAATCAGGTTTTGTTTCGGAAAGATTAATTATTGCAGAAAAGAGCTGAATCACATTAGTTTAATATATCCATTTCTGTATCCCCAGCTCCTAACACAGTTCTGACACCATATACAGGGACTTAATAACTATTTGTGGAATGAATTTGCTATAAATGGACTTCAATTTCATCTAATAAAATTTCCCCATTTCTTAACGCAGGCTTTATTGCTGAGCCAGGCGAGGGGCAATTAACTATATAAATTCCTACCACGACTGATATAAGCTGCATATTATGGTCGAGAGAATCTAACACTTTTGAGCAGGTGAGAAGCAGAAGCACTATTTTGTTTTCAACAAAGGTTCATTGATGCTTTTTCAATCGATCTTACCGATCCTTTCAGGAGTCCCTGCTGCTTTTGATCTCAACTCCATTTTATCTCAAATGGTGTGTATGGAGAGCAACAAGAGAAAAATAAGAGGGAAAATATCTAAGTAAATAGAATTTAGTAGCGTCAGAAGAGACAGCAGGCGAAATAATCTGCCAACAGTGCCAATCATTGAATATCATGCACTTACTATTGCCAATACAGCAATAATGACGTTTATGGGGTGCCAATGACAGCAATAAGACTAAGAGTTAACATTTCCTGAATATTTACTATGTACATAATATTGCGCTAAATTCTTTTTCATGGTTCGTTTCATTTAATATAACAACTCTAGGTGAAGGAGACTATTACTCTCAACTCTTTATAAAGAAACTGAGGCATAGAGAAGTTCAATAAATTACAGATGGATTTACAACTACCAGGGGTGGAAGCACCAAAGTCAGGGTCCTTCATCATCATACCAGTGTTTCTGCCTCAGAATGACCTAAGGTGCTTGTTGAAAATATTTGTCCTAGGTTTTATCCAGAGCTAACGAATCAGTCTTTAGGGGTGGCACCCTGGACTCTGCATTGAAACAAATGCCTACAGCACTTCTTCCATACACCAAAGTTTGGAAACCACTGCCCAGGAAGCATGAATTTCAGAATGTGCTATTTCTCCATGAACCAGATAGGAAACAATCTTTTTTTTTTAATTGTCGAGGTCATACTTATAAGCATCAAGATATATCACAACATTTGAAAGAAATATTCCAAAGAGTTCCCCACTAAAATTTATCTCAACTATTGAAGTCATTTAACAGAGAACCTGAACTGTTCCTCATATGAATTTATAATACAAATGTAATTGCTTTTGGTCAGAGATGAGGATAGATTTTTGTGCTTCTGTTTCTCTCATATGGACCGTGGGTCTTAATTTACCATCTATTAAAAAACTGTGTATATGACTTTTTTTGAAACTGCAGATTCAACTAAATACAAATTATATATATATATATATTTTATTTTTAAAAAGATAATTCACTGTACAGTTTCTTTAAATAGCAATTTTTATAAGTGGGTTTAAAACATGTTTTAATAAATGTTTGGCAATGTAATACGTATTAAGTTTAGAAATGTTTATACCCTTTGACCCAACAATATCACTACTGTGGATCTTGCCTAAGTAATTAATCAAAGATCAGATTAAGATTTTGATTACAAGGATGTCCAAGGTTCTATTATTATAACAGGGAAAAGGGGAGGGGGGCACTTAAATGCCCCATGATGGAAGACTGGCTAAATAAACCATTATAGTAGTAAAATAAATTATTGCACCATCACTAGAACATCAGGTTTTCCTAGAATACTAAATGATCTGGAGAAACGGTTATAAAAATGTTAAACAAAAAATTCATAATAAAAAATGAAATCTATAGTCCTGATACTTATCTGGCACACAACAGCAGGATGTATGTGATGACCTCAGCTATCTAATTTTGTCTATTTTCTATTTATAGATCTATGCATATAATTATATATATTTTTTTGTGTACATACATGTCTGTGTGTGTGTGTGTGTGCTTAAAAAAGTTTTGTAGGAAATAAAACAGCATTTTATGAAGGCTATCTTTGGATGCTGAGATTATAGGTTATTTACATTTTTTAACATGTACTTTTCTGTAGTTTCCAATTTTTCACAATAAACATGTGTTTATTTTGTACTTAGAAAAGCATGAGTGTTGTTACAATGTAATTCAAATGGGAAACAAGTTCTGTAAAGTGAAGCAGGCGGGCATGACTGACTAACAGAGAGGCCTCTGAAGCACGCTTCACCAGTGTTCGTGACAACAGCACATTTGGCAATAATTGTGCTGTCCTGGGAGCTTCAAACTCAAATGCTGCAATTATGAACTTGGGGACACAAGGTCATATTGGAAGTGGCAGGCAATGTTGGCGCTTTTGCCCAAAAAGGAAAGTCACCCAGCTGTAGCCGGCTATTGTAAATAAGTGGTCAAAGGATCCCTAAATAAGCAATATCACCTAAGCCTCCTTGTAGCATGGAAACCCTGGTGGCACAGTAGTTAAGAGCTATGGCTGCCAACCAAAAGGTCAGCAGTTTGAATCCACCAGGCGGTCCTTGGAAACCCTATGGGCAGTTCTACTCTGGCCTTTATAGAGTTGCTCTGGGTCGGAATCCACTTGATGGCAATAGGTTTGGTTTGGTTTGTTTTTCCTTGCAGCATATTTTTCTTCTGGTGTCAGCGTATGGCTCACAGACATGAACCAGTCAGGAAACTGCTATCTGTTTTTCCCTAATTTATTTTTATAACTGCACCTGACAACAATGGAAGAAAACGTTTCTTTAAGAGAAAAATAAAATTGACAGTAAACCCTGTGTTATTGAAAAATTCCATCAAACAAAAATGTCTACTTGTTGTCTGGTTATCAAATCTACATATATATTACAATTTTTTGCTCAATTGAATTTATGTATGCATGTATGTATGATGGAGCCCTGGTGGCATACTGGTTAAGAGTTCAACTGCTAGCCAAAGGTCAGCAGTTCTAACCTACCAGCTGTTCCTTGGAAACTCTATGGGGAAGTTCTACTCTGTCCTACAGGGTTGCTAGGAGTCAGAATTGATGGCAATGGGTTTTGGTTTGGTTTGTCTGTCTGATTGTATGCATGTATTTAGTAGCACAGAGGCAGCAAGGAGAGAGGCAATTTATTGAAGTTTCCAGACTAACATGGACTAGGAAGAAAGGGCTGGCAATCTACTTCTGAAAATCAGCCAATGAAAACTAATTGATATTAATATCTGATCCACAACCAATCATAGGGGTGGTGCAGGACCTGGCAATGTTTCTGTTCCATCGTGCATGGGGTCACCGTGAGTCTGGGCCGATTTCAGAGCAGCTAATAAAAAAAAAAAAAAAAACAATAACAACAGTTAAAACACTAGCCTTTGGAACATTGAGATTTAAGCTCAAATGCTGGCTCTGCGAATAGCTTTGTGCCACTGGGCAGGTTTCTTAGCCTCTCTACGTCTTAGTTTCATCATCTGTAAGTGTAGACAGTATTACCTGTCACACAGGGTTCTAGGAGGTTGAGTCAGAAAATGCAAGTTAAGTCAAGAGTACAACGTCCGGCAAATTGTAAATACCGAGAAAAAAATTAACTTGATTCATTCTTTCCCCTCCTGCCACATAAGTAAGACAATTTCAGGCTTCTCAACAGTATTTCAAAAAGACTTCAGTCAAACAAGCATGGAAATACGCACACAGACATCATGAAACATGTGTGTGTGTGTGTGTGTGTGTTGTTTATGTTAGGTGCTGTGGAGTCAATCCCAACTCGTAGAGACCCTGTGTACAACAGAGTGAAACACTGCCTGGTCCTGTGCCATCTTCATAATCATTGCTATGTTTGAGCCCATTGTTGCAGCCACCGTGTCAATCCATCTTGTTGAGGGTCTCTGTCTTTTTTGCTGCCCCTCTACCAAGCATGATGTCCTTCTCCAGGGACTAGCCCCTTCGAATAACATCTCCAAAGTACCTGAGTCGAAGTCTCACCATCCTTGCTTCTAAGGAGCATTCTGGCTGTACTTCCTCTTTAAGGCTGGACTGGTACCTTGTGTTTGTTTAACCAACAACTAAACCACTGAAAATCCATTAGTGCCCCTGGTGAGTTTCATTCAAGCGATGATGCTCACTGGTAAAAGACAAGACAATTCATTTCTCTTATACAGTCAGCTTTGCACAACTGCACCTATTCAGAAAGGTGCCATTTTTTTTTCTTTTTAAATACTAAGGCAAACCTCTCAGAGGTTTCTTTAAAGCCAATGGCAACGTACATATTTCAGCCTTTTTTTGCTTCCCTGTAATGTCTGTGTATGGTTAGATTATGAAATAAGAATGAACTTGACATTATAGATATTATTGAAAATGAAAAAGCAATCTATATAGTATGATGTTGATAATTCTGTAGTCATTATGCTAATAAAACACATACGTGTCCAAAAAGAAATAATTATTCATTATTCATCCTTATCTTATTAAATAATAGCAGTTAAAATCACAAAACCAACTCTGGTCTTAAATCTGATCTAAAATCATATCACAAGACGGGAACTTAATTAACCTTAATCAACATTTTAAACCATGATGACTAATAGTTGTATAATTTTTATATGGTTACTCTTATTGACAGAAGAATAACCATTTATGGAAATCTTCTCCATGATTGTTCCTCCCTCAAAAGAAAGCTGGATGGACATGAATTTCAACATACTAATGAAAAGTAAACAATTCAATTAAATTATTCAACCATTTGGAATCATGGTCATTTTTACAGTCCCAGATGCTGATCTTTATCTAGATGAAATCAGACTATTTTATTTCTTTGTCAGACTCTAAACATTAAATATTTGTACCACTCAAACCCACAGATAAATATTTTATCACAATCTTAGTGTGTGTATATGCGCGTACATATAAACATATGGTATAGGATGAGAATCCCATTCAGTTTTGTAAAAAAACATTTCAGGTACAAGTCATAGTGAATGTATTACCTATTTTGTTCTTACATCCACACACCATTAAAATACAGCTTTTTAAAAATTATTTCATATACTTGGTCTCATTTGACCATAACAGAAATCACAGTCTTTTTGAAATAGGTGCTTCTGCCATGACACTAAGTCAAAGTCAGTGCTGTATGAGTTGATTTACAGTAGTATATACTCCACAGCTAGGAGTCCTAGTGGCGAAGTGGTTAAGAGATCAGGCTGCTAACCAAAAGTTCAGCAGTTCAAATCCACCAGTCGCTCCTTAGAAACCCTATGGGGCAGTTCTACTCTGTCCTATAGGGTCACTATGAGTTGGAATAAACTTGATGGCACACAACAACATTTCACAGCTATGCTAACTGAGCCAATTAATGAATGTAACATGTAATGCTTGTTAAATTAGTGAATGCCCATATATCAAAAGACACACAGTAAAAAACTCTTTGAAATCACAACATTTTTATGGGTTAAGTATTTCACTCGGATACATAATACAGATGAGTACATCATCTCTCTTACTTTTTACCCAGAAAACATGTTGTATGAGTTTATTCTTTATCATCTGTATACATTACAAGGGCTCCATTATAGTAGGAAGACCCTCAACAAGATGGATTGACACAGTGGCTATACCAATGGGCTCGAGCATAACAACGATTGTGAGGATGGCACAGGACTGGGCAGTGTTTCATTTTGTGGTACATAGGGTCGCTATGAGTCAGAACCTACTGGATGACACCTAACAACCACAACATTATATTACTCACTAACTCACATTATATTAGCAAACAATTTTTTCTATATTTTTTAATGAATAAAGAAGTAAAAGTATGACTAACCACTCTTTTATAGCAAAACAGTGGTGTAGCCAAAATTGAGAAGGAAGGGAAGAACTAATGTTCCTCATTTATCTGCTATTTCAACTAAAAGTATAATCTCCCTTTTACAGCTATGAAAAGCAAAATAACTTCCAATGCAAAAAACTATGGGTATCACAAATACTTCATAACAGACTGGTCTTAAAGAATCGTTCTCATGCTTGATTGCACATACAGGCATACTGTAATTACTGTAGTTTGGATCACTGGCTACTTTAGCAGAGAAATTAGAGAATTTTAGAAAACAAAGCCGAGGTTTTAGTATACTTCAGACTAACAACCAATCTGAAACAAAGATACAATATTTCAGAAGTCAAAGTGTATGTAGCTAGGAAAGTGTGATTCAATATATTAAAGATGAATTAATACTTTATTTTCCTTGGAACACATTTATTGCATAATTCAAAGTCTAGCCTTACTTGATACAACAAGGTCGAAATGAGAAGAAAAAAATGAAGTCTCTCAAACAACAGCTAAATAAGCATACTAGATCACACAATCTTGATGATGGGTATCTTCACAAAACGGGACAAAAATTGAGCATGATTTTGTAAAAACAGAGTAAAGCATTGATTTTTCATAGGTTTGCTACTATTTTCAATGTTTGAAGACTCCATCTGGTGCGCAAGAAGCTGTGCTTATAGAGCAAGACATAAGAGCCCCTGCCCATATTTGCAGGGAATTAAAGAGTAACTTCTATTACTCAGACCTTTAACAACAGACATTTCAGGAAAGGTGGGGTTGGAATAATTTGACTGGTTTAAATATAATGGCTCTTTACATTGATAAAATTTGCTGTACAATTATTTAGTAGTGGATACTTTTTTAAAAAAATTGAAATGGAATACAGCAATAGGCCTTAGAATTTAGTCATCAAAGATCCCTTAGATTATTTAGCAGGTACATGTTTAATGAGACCACTCAGTTGCCAACTGAAAGGTTGGAGTGTGCCCATAGGTGTGTGGGAAGAAAGGCTTGGCAATCTACTTTTGAAAAATCAATCATCGAAAACCCTACAGAGCACAACTCTACAAGGCATCACCATGAGTCAGAATCGACTCAATGGCAACTGGTTATTTTCTATTTTTTGCCTAATGAGAAATGAAAATTTGGTGAACAGGTGGCCTGAGTTGCAGTTTCTGCAGCCCTGTTCTTCTCTCCAGTATTGTAACTTGGACTGTACCTGCTGCTCTCGCTTCTCTTTGGTCTCTAAGAATAATCTTGACTTCGGATAGGAGGTACTTTAAGAGCTCTCTGCATCACTCTGAGTGATGACATCATACGACCCTTGCCAGAGGCCACATTGAATACATGTCCCCTCTCTGCTTGCTGGCTTCTGCCTGCATCCCTTGTGCCTGCCTTCCTTCCCCGAGACTCCAGTCTCCATGGCCTTCAGATGTGGGATTGAGTTGCTCGTTCCTGTTCCACTCCTGAACTGCAAACTGGGTCAAATAATCTAGACCAGTGCTCTCCAAATATATTGGACAACATATTTCTAATGATTAAAAAAAAGCACAGGTACCCCCATTATATATATTCATTTTTAATGTTATGACATATTCTTGTACTGTTACACCAAAATATTATGTACTTTATAAAATAGACAGTAAAGAGAAATTTTTAGAGGATGAGAAAAGTATAATTTTTTTTTCCACATAAATAAATTACCTTATCCAAACTCTGGGTGTATTTCTAAGAATTACCTGCTCTATACCATTTGTAAGGAAACCCTGGTGGCATAGTGGTTAAGTGCTACAGATGTTAACTAAAGGGTCGGCAGTTTGAATCCACCAGGTGCTCCCTGGAAACTCTAAGGGGCAGTTCTACTCTATCCTATAGGGTCGCAATGAGTCGGAATCGATTCGACGGCACTGGGTTTGGTTTTGTTGGTTATACCACTTGTAAAGACAATGTTATGTTTTGTCCCCAAATATCAGTAGGTAAATGGTATTGCCCCCTTATGCCTGGCCACATGGAACTTTCTGCTATGCCCACTAGTCAGTCCCCTGCCCTTGCTTCCTTCTACCACCTCCATCTACCAACAAGTCCCACTAAATTTCTCTTTATACCAGTAAAACGGCTCATTGCAATAGCTTGCATTTTATTATCCTAATATAAATAATTAATCAAGTCCCTGGGATAAGAAAGAACAAAGGTTTCTACAGATGTTAGTTAGCAAATGGACATAAGCAATAAAAACATTTAGAAGGTGAACATAAGAACAGGCAATGGTAAGAGCTTTAATATGTTTCTATCAACGAGCTGCATTTTTTTTTTTACTGATTTTTATTTTAATTTTATTTGTAAAATATAATTTTGACTACCTCTGTCAGATGATATTTAAATTTTATATGTGATAAAAATCAATGAGTAAAGTGGGATGTAATTTAACAAACAGGTCTAGGGTAACTGGTTAACTACTTGGGAACAAAATAAACTTGGATTCACACATTATATTAAAATAAATTCCAAATATAAATTAGGTAAAAAAGAATTCACAAATAAAGAAAATATAGCTAAATAGCTATCTGCTCTTAGGCTGGGAAAAGAACTTCAACTTGTTAAAGTAAAGAAGTTACAAAAGAAAAAAAATCAATAGATTTGACTATATAAAATACCATAAATGAAAGTAAAAAAGAAACTAAAAACTAGAATACATAATTACAATAAATATAAGATGAAAAACGTTCATATAACTTGTATATAAAGAACTTTTACAAGCAACGAGAATGTCTATACAGCCACAATAGAAAAAGAGATAACTGACAAATAGAAAATTCACAGAAGACAAATGGTTAATAAGCCTATGAAAAACACGTTCGTCTACACTAAACCTGCTGCCATCGAGTCAATTCTGACTCACAGTGACCCTATGGGGTGGACGGAGTAGAACTGCCCCAAAAGGTTTCCAAGGAGCGGCTGGTGGATTTCAACTGCCAAGATTTTGGTTACCAGCTGAGCTTTTAACCATTGTGCCGCCAGGGCTCCATCTGCTCTAACCCACTACCCACTGCCGTCTGCACTAGTAGTCCAAAAATGTTAAGTAAAACAATATTGTAACCTGATATATTTTTAAATTATAAACCTTCTGACAACAGTGCAGTAAGATGGGACCTCTAAAACAGGGCTGTTTGGAGTGTAACTTGGCATAACTTTTTTAGAAATATTTTTGCAATGTATATCAACCCATTGCCGTAGAGTCAATTCCAACTCCCAGTGACCCTATAGGACAGAGCAGAACTGTCCCATAGGGTTTCCAAGGCTATAATCTTTACAGAAGCAGATTGCCGCATCTTTCTTGCCAGGAGAGACTGATGGGTTTCAGTTCGCACAATCAGGGCTCCTTTGCAATATGTATTAGTAGCCTTAAAATATTCATATACCCTGGTAGCATAGTGATTAAGTGCTATGGCTGCTAACCAAGAGGTTGGCAGTTCGAATCCGCCAGGCGCTCCTTGGAAGCTCTATGGGGGAGCTCTACTCTGTCCTATAGGGTCACTATGAGTCGGAGTCGACTCGATGGCAGTGGGTTTTTTGGGGGACCCTTTGACACAGTTATTTTACTAAAGAAAATATCAGAGATAAACCAAGGTTTCAGGTAAAAGATATTTCTTGCTGATTTTTTTTAATCATTGTGAAAAATTAGAAACTGCCTAAATGCTCCCAAATAGGCAAATGCTTACATTATAACATTTTTAAAGTGGAATATTAGGTACACATATAAATCATCTCAAATAATATTAAATGATATGGGAAAATATTCATAATAAATTGTTAAATCTTAAAAAGATGGCAGCAAAATTATATGATCTATAGCCTGGGTATCAGTTTTATATTTGGTTAGAAAAAAACTAGAAGAAAATACCTAAGAATTAACAGTGGTGAGATTATGAGTATTTATATTTGTATCTTTATTCTTTCCATATTTTTTAATACGCCTAAAGTGCACATGAATTGCTTTCACAATTGAAAAGAAAGTTACTTCAAGAAAAGAAAACGTATGGGATTATATTTCCTTGAAATATATTTTGCTGATTATATGATAAGAATTTTAACATTAATAATGTTTTCCCATTTGAATTAAATATAAAGGAGTCCTCAAGAATAGAATGTAGTTCGAATCTGAGACTAAGGACAAATTTCAATAAATATTTGCATATTTTAGATTTGATATGGGGGCAAACCATTACTCTGCTATAAGAAAACCAGTCGCCATTGATCCCATTCCGACTCATGGCGACCCCAAGTGCATCAGAGGAGAACTGTGCTCCCTAGGGTTTTCAAGGGCTGACTTTTTGGAAGCAGATCCCCAGGACCTTCTTCTGAGGTACCTCTGGGTGGACGTGAACCTCCAATCTTATTGTTAGCAGGTGAGCACATCAACCATTTGCACGACTCAGGGACTCCTACTAGGCTACACCTTATTTAAAAAGTTGTATAATAGGGAAAAACAAAAAAAAACAAACCTGCTGCCGTTGAGTCAATTCTGACTCACAGGACACTTAGGACAGAGTAGAACTGCCGCATATGGTTTCCAAGGAGCAACTGGTGGATTTGAACTGCTGACCTTTTGGTTAGCAGCCATAGCTCTTAACCACTGCATCACCAGGGCTCCTATTATAACAGTTTCCCATAAAGTTCTCTGAGACACAGAATAGCACAGTGGTCAAGGGCATAGGCTTTGGCATCCAGCATTCTGGGCTGGAGCTCTCCTTCAACAGGTAGAATGCCGACAGTGGGTAGTCAGTCACGCAACCACTGCAAGGCTTAGCATGGCTTATTCACTGATACTAGTCAACTTACGCGGACATCTAGAAAACCTCATATTCTAATGTGGGTTCTGAATATGGTTACGCCTGTCATTTAAGTATTAAATGGAGAAGCTATAGTATGCAATGAAGAAGCTATATTATACAATGAGATCCAGTAGTAAATACTCAAGCGATAGACTCTCACCATTGCTTTCTTCACTGTGTGCCTGTGCTCCCCAGCCTTAGAATGTGCACAGCACTGTCCCAGCTCAGCCCTGGTCTTTTGCAATTACAAGATCATAATTATCATTACAGTCACATTCTCTAGTCACATTATACATAAAAAGTCAAAGAATCTTGCTATTTTTTCCTGCAAGAATGAAAACTTGGCAACTGTGAGGCTTTTACAACACAAAATTCTTTGTTAATTGTTTACATTTGGCAAAAGCATTACCAGTTGCCTCATGGCAGCAAAATGTCTATTTCTAAAAAAAAAAAAAAAAAGGGCTGTGATTAATCAGTGCTTTCTCTTCTAAAAGTAAACAATAGTCCTGCCAAAGGGAAACTTTATCGTGGTTTGAAAGAAATGAACTTTATAATGTATCTCTGTATTTAAATAAAATGAAACGTAGTAAGACTCTCCTTAGTTACAAACCTTTTCAAAAGTGAGCTCTTCAGGAATAGATTACTAATAAGCATGCTAACTGATGCAGTACTTTTTCTTGTAGCATCTATGTTAATTCCACTACCCAACCCTCTGTCCCCAAACACAGTCACCTCACATAACATCCTCCTCAATCGCACAGCAGGATGTAGACAATGACGGAAGAAAAGTGCAATCATTTCTTCATTGTTTTATTCCTTTGAAAATGGCTTTTGACTTCCAAGGAATGTGTGTGATTTCTAAATTTGTTAAAACTGAATTATTTTACATGACTCCTAAAGAATTATTGTTTGTAGGCCCTCTTCTCCATATCTTTCTTGATGTACTTTCAAAGCAAATCTCATACTGATGGCTGACGTTATTTTCTTCATTTCACAAATGGACTAGGCGCACTGAAGTCACACTATTTTCAAAATCAGCTTTGGTTAATATAGGTTGATATTTACTGTTCACGTATTTCCTATTTGCAAAATTCCCTACTTGCTAAAACTTTTTTGTAGCCTTAAGCTCAATACCTGCAGCGCCTCCCCAGTCATTCTAAGATAGGCACAGAATGGTGAAATTTTTGGTGGCCTGACACGCACGTTCTCAGCTGAGGTCAAACAAGGCTATGCTCTGCCTTCTTGTTTCAGATCTGTTACTGTAAACAAGTGCTCATTTCACGGTCTATTTAGTGGCAGCTTTTTCGAATTTTGGGGGCATTTTATTGGTGATTCCACTGTTTAAAATGGCCCGCAAGTGTAATGCTGAAATGCTGTCTAGTCTTCCTAACTGCAAGAAGGCTGTGATGTGCCTTACAGAGAAAACACATATGTTAGATCACCTTTGTTCAGACATGAGTTATAGTGCTGTTCCCTGGGAGTTAATGTTAATGAATCAAAAATGTATATTAAATAAGATGTCTTTAAATAGAAAAACACATAAAACAAGGTTATGCACTGTTCGGTTGATGCAAATGTTGCAGCCAGAAGCTCATAGGAATGCAACCCTGTACTTTGTAGGAGCAAAACCTCAGAATTCTCTAGTTCAGTGTTTTCAGTGACTTCACAGAAATTAACTACTTGAATAACAAGGATTGGCTGTATCTGAAAATCACTTTAAGGATTTTGACCATTAAACAATGCTATTCTTCCTCCAGATGGAAATTAGGCCCTCCAAGGCACCATCAAGGGAGCCATCACTCCACTGGGAAATGGTGCCACAGCAGTGGAAAATGAATGAAAGTGTAATGAATAAATGAGTGCATGCATGGATAAAAATAGTCAACAAATTAACTTTGGCTTTTTCCTACCATTTAAGGAGAGCAAGCTAATTTAACCAAAGGCAGAAACCAGAATCTACTGGTATAAGTAACATATAACCACTGTAAGTTTTGTTTTAAATAAGTAGAAAAACCTACACTAAGGCAGCAGATTTTCAAGCATAGACAAAAACAAACTCAAAGCCATTTCAGAGCTACAAGCTGGATGCCCAGAAAAAGTAATGATTGCCTCTTTCAGTCTTCAATACACAGTGCTTGGATAAAATTGTGTAGGAAACAAGGAAGGAGAAACAATTCAAATGTCCATCAAATGGAGGAACAAACGTGGTATACACATAAAATATATATGCATACTACAACATGGATGAATCTCGAAAACATTATGCTGAGTTGAAGAAGCCAGACACAAAAGGTCACACATTACATTATTCCATTTATATGAAATGTCCAGACTAGGTCATCCAAAGAAATAGAAAGCAGATTTGTGGCTGGTGGAGAGGGAATGGGAGGTGACTGCTTAGTGGGTATGGGTTTCCTCTTGGGCTGACGAAAATGTTTTGGAACCAGACAGAGGTGGTGGTTGCACGATACTGTGAATGTATTAAATGCCACTGAGTCGTATACTTTAAAATGGTTAATTTTCTGTTTTGTGAATTTCACCTCACAAAAACAGAAGAAAGAAAGAAACAACAAAGGATACCAGATTGGCCAGCCCTGATCAGTCCATGTTTAGTTGACCCATCTGGGCTTGCTTCTCAATCCCAGGAAATACCACGGTGTACACCCTGGTTCCTCACCTCCCCCCGTCACCCACTTTTTTTTGTCTTGATGTGGATTGATTTCTAGAAAACACTTGAAAAACAGAATTTTAGAGCATGGACTAAACAAATGCCTGCTTTTGAAATGATATCTTGACTCTTAAAGCTAGAAGAGGAGACATTAAGTCTCTGTTCCAGGAACTAAAAATGATGTCAAACTGGGCATCCTGTCTACAGGTAGATGGCAGAAGGATGAGTTATGCAACGTTGGCCCTCTCACAGTGCAGGATGACTAATAACAGACACAAGTTAAGAAGGCCACTTACATATCCATCATCTGTCAGAAGAATTGTAAGAAAATACATTTCTGCTTTTCATATTAATGAGTCATCCATTAATGAGTTTCCAATTGAAAAATTAATCAGTGAACGTGGTAAAAATTCTTTAAATGCAAAGTGGTAAATACTTATCTCCCTTTCATTTCAGATTCCCAAGCCTGCAGTTATCGCCTCTCCAAAGCTTAAAATATTTACCAGTTTTTTGGGTGCACATCCAGAAACAAGCTTGCAAGTGAAAGCATATTTATGTATGCAGAGTCTATTTTTACATAAATGGGAACATTGTGCCTTGACTTGTTCATTTAAAAATCAACCTGGACTAAATTAATAATGATATAGCTATTCAATAGAATAACTTTCCGCTGTAAAAAAGAATGAGAGCACAACTATTTTAGAAAACAGTCTGGCAGCTCCTTAAAAAGTTAACCATAGTGCTTCCACTTGACCCATCAATTCCACTCCTACGTAATTACCCAAGAAAAATAAAACCATACGTTCATACAGAAACTTTTACAGGAATGTTCACAGCAGCATCAGTCAAAATAGCCAAAAGATGGAGACAATCCAAATGTCCATCAGCTGATGAATGAATAAACATAATCTGGTATATCCATAAAATGGAATATTAGTCAGCCATAAAAAGGAATGGGGTGCCAGTACATGCTACAACATGGATAAGCCTTGAAAACATTATGCTAAGAAGCCAGTCACAAAAATCACATATTATATGCTTTTATTTCTATGAAAAGTCCAGAATAGGCACACTTATAGAAATAAAAAGTAGATTAGTGGTTGCCTAGGGTGGAGGCAGACATGATGGAAGGATGAACGGTGATAGTTAAAGGTATAGTGTTTTTTCTTGGGGTGATGAAAATGTTCTAAAATTGATTGTAGAAACTTCCACAATTCTGTGAGTATACTAAAACCATTGATGTGTACACATTCAATGGGTAAATTATATAGCATGTGAATTAATCTTAATAAAGTTTTTACAAAAACAAGAATGAGAAGGTTCTTCATGCACTGACATATTTTTAAGCGGAAAATGCAAGCTGTAGAAGAGTGAGTGTATAAGGTATCACTTTTGTGTAAAAAGAGAGAGAATATAATTTATATTCTCATTACTTACATCTACATAAACAAACTCTAAGGAATACACTACCCACACGTGTCTGTCAGTTTGTCATACTGTGGGGGCTTGCGTGTTGCTGTGATGCTGGAAGCTATGCCACCGGTATTCAGGTACCAGCAGGGTCACCCATGGAGGACAGGTTTCAGCTGAGTTTCCAGACTAAGACAGACTAGGAAGAAGGACCTGGCAGTCTACTTCTGAAAAGGGGGTATCAGCCAGTGAAAACCTCATGAATAGCAGCAGAACATTGTCTGATGTAGTACTGGAGTCGACCTTAATGATGTGGATGGAGTAAAGCTTTCGGGACCTTCATTTACTGAGGTGGCATGACTCAAAATGAGAAGAAACAGCTACAAACATCCATGAATAATCAGAACCTGGAATATATGAAGTATGAATCTAGGAAAATTAGAAATCATCAAAAATGAAATGGAATGCATAAACATCGATATCCTAGGCATTAGTGAACTGAAATGGACTGGTATTGGCCATTTTGAATCGGACAATCATATAGTCTACTCCACTGGGAATGACTACTTGAAGAGAAATGGTGTTGCATTCATCATCAAAAAGAACATTACAAGATCCATCCTGAAGTACAGTGCTGTCAGTAATAGGATAATATCCATATGCCTACAAGGAAGACCAGTTAATACGACTATTATTCAAATATACGCACCAACCACTAGGGCCAAAGATGAAGAAAGAGAAGATTTTTATCAGCTGCTGCAGTCTGAAATTGATCGAACACACAATGAAGATGCATTGATAATTACTGGTGATTTTAATGAGAAAGTTGGAAACAAAGAAGGATCAGTAGTAGGAAAACCTGGCCTTGGAGACAGAAACAATGCTGGAGATCGAATGATAGAATTTTGCAAGACCAATGACTTCTTAATTGCAAATACCTTCTTTCACCAACATAAACGGCGACTATACACATGGACCTTGCCAGATGGAACACACAGAAATTAAACTTACTACATCTGTGGAAAGAGATGATGGAAAAGCTCAATATCATCAGTCAGAACAAGGCCAGGGGCCGAGTGTGGAACAGACCACCAATTGCTGATATGCAAGTTCAAGCTGAAACTGAAGAAAATCAGAGTAAGTCCACAAAAGCCAAAATGTGACCTTGAGTATATCCCACCTGAATTTAGAGACCATCTGAAAAATAGATTTGACGGATTGAACACTGGTGACTGAAGACTGGACGAGTTGTGGAATGACATCAAGGACATCATACACGAAGAAAGCAAGAGGTCATTGAAAAGATAGGAAAGAAAGAAAAGACCAAAATGGATGTTGAAGGAGACTCTGAAACTTGCTTTCAAATGTCGAGCAGCTAAAGCAAAAGGAAGACTTGATGAGGTAAAATAAATGAACAGAAGATTTCAAAGGGTGTCTCGAGAAGACAAAGTAAAGTATTATAATGACATGTGCAAAGAGCTGGAAATGGAAAACCAAAAGGGAAGAACACGCTCAGTGTTTCTCCAGCTGAAAGAACTGAAGAAAAAAATCAAGGCTCGAGTTGCAATAATGAAGGATTCTATGGGGAAAATATTAAATGACGCAGGAAGCATCAAAAGAAGATGGAAGGAATACAGTCATTATACCAAAGAGAATTGGTCTATGTTCAACCATTTCAAGAGGTAGCATACGATCAGGAACCGATGGTACTGAAGGAAGAAGTCCAAGCTGCTCTGAAGGCATTGGCAAAAAACAAGGCTCCAGGAACTGATGGAATATCAATTGAGATGTTTAAACAAACAGATGCAGCGCTGGAGGTGCTTATTCGTCTATGCCAAGAAAAATGGAAGGCAGCTTCCTGGCCAACTGACTGGAAGAGATCCATATTTATGCCTATTACCAAGAAAGGTGATCCAACCGAATGTGGAAATTATAGAACAATATCATTAATATCACACTCAAGCAAAATTTTGCCGAAGATCATTCAAAAACGGCTGCAGCAGTATATTGACAGGGAGCTGCCAGAAATTCAGGCCGGTTTCAGAAGAGGACGTGGAACCAGGGATATCACTGCTGATGTCAGATGGATCATGGCTGAAAGCAGAGAATACCAGAAGGATGTTTACCTGTGTTTTATTGACTATGCAAAGGCATTCGACTGTGTGGATCATAACAAATTATGGGTAACATTGGGAAGAACAGGAATTCCAGAACACTTAATTGTGCTCATGAGGAAACTTTACATAGATCAAGAGGCAGTTGTTCAGACAGAACAAGGGGATACTGCATGGTTTAAAGTCAGGAAAGGTGTGCATCAGGTTTGTATTCTTTCGCCATACCTATTCAACCTGTATGCTGGGTAAATAATCCAAGAAGCTGGACTATATGAAGACGAACGGGGCGTCAGGATTGGAGGAAGACTCACTAACAATCTGCGTTATGCAGATGACACAACCTTGCTTAGTGAAAGTGAAGAGGACTTGAAGCACTTACTAATGAAGATCAAAGACCACAGCCTTCAGTATGGATTGCATCTCAACACAAAGAAAACAAAAATCCTCACAACCGGGCCAGTGAGCAACATCATGATAAACGGAGAAATTATTGAAGTTGTCAAGGATTCCATTTTACTTGGATCCACAATCAACAGCCATGGAAGCAGCAGCCAAGAAATCAAAAGACACATTGCATTGGGTAAAGCTGGGGCAAAGGACCTCTTTTAAGCGTTGAAGAGCAAAGATGTCACCTTGAAGACTAAATTGCGCCTGACCCAAGCTATGGTATTTTCAATCGCATCATATGCATGTGAAAGCTGGACAGTGAATAAGAAAGACCGAAGAAGAATTGATGCTTTTGAAGTGTGGTGTTGGCAAAGAATATTGAATATACCATGGACTGCAAAAAAAAAAAAAAAATTTTTTTCTAGTTTGCCAGAAGAATGAACAAAGCTGTCTTAGAAGAAGTACAACCAGAATGCTCCTTAGAAACAAGGATGGTGACACTGCATCTTGCATACTATGGACATGTTGTCAGGAGGGATCAGTCCCTGGAGAAGGACATCATGCTTGGTAAAGTACAGAGTTGGCAGAAAAAAGGAAGACCTTCAATGAGGTGGATTGACACAGTGGCTGCAACAATGGGCTTAAGCACAACGATTTTAAGGATGGCACAGGACTGGGCAGTGTTTCTTTCTGTTGTGCACAGGGTTGCTATAAGTCAGAACCAACTCGACGGCACCTAACAACAACAAGCAATACATAATGAAAGCTATTAAAAGTGGATGCCTGTGAGTATGAGCATCAAGTTTTCAAATTATAATAATACTATACATCACTTAGAGATAGTGCCACACCAGTACGTAGATCATCAACAAAGTTGCACAGTATTTCATTATACATTTACATAAATTGTTCAATCAGCCCCATACTTATTGACATTTAGGCTGTTTCCAGTCTTCCATTACAAAAAGTCTGCAATGAACATTTTTATACATATATGGGTAGTTCCTGACTTATGACAGGGTTCAATTCTGACTGCTGTGTCTTAAGTCGGTTCTAACGTAAATCAAACACCTCTTTTATTTTAGTTTTCATTATTACCGAATTTTATTATCAGTATCTTTATAAATCTGATCTTTGAACATCTGCAAATGAATGTCTGAGAATGATAACATCTTAGTTGTCTAGTGGTGCTATAACAGAAATACCACAAGTGGATGGCTTGAAAAAGAGAAATTTATTTCCTCAAATTTAGGAGGCTAGAAGTCCAAATTCAGGGTGACAGCTGTAGAGGAAATCTCTCTCTTTCTGTTGGTTCAGGGATAAAGTCTTTGTCATTAATCTTCCCTTGGTCTAGAGTTTCTCTGTGCAGGAACCTCGGGTCCAAAGGACACGCTATTCTCCTGCTCCTCGTTCTTGGTGGTATGAGGTCCCCATGTGTTTCTGCTCGCTTCTCTCTTTGACATCTCAAAAGAGACTAATTTAAGACACAACCTAATCTTGTAGATTGAGTCCTGGCTTATTAACTTAACTGTCTCTGATCCTGCCTCATTAACATCATAGAGCTAGGATTTACAACATATAGGAAAATTATATCAGATCACAAAATGATGGACAATCACACAATACTGGGAGTCATGGCCTAGTTAAATTGATACACATTTTGGGGGGACACAATTCAATCCATAACATCCACACTTTGGCCCCCCAAGATTCATGTCCTTGCCACATGTAAAACACATTCACCTCATCATATCATAGCAAAAGTCTTAAATCAGCTCTAAGTCAAAAATCCAAAAATTCCTCTTCGTCTGTGAAATCCAGAACACAAGTTATCTGCTTCCGAAGTACAATGGTGGAACAGGCACAAGGTAGACATTTCCATTACAAATGAGAGAAACTGGAGGGAAAGAACAGATGACAAGCACCAAGCAAGTCAGCAGAATACATTATATTAGCTCTCAAGTCTTAACAATAATTCTCTGTTCTCTGAGACCATTTAGGTAGTGGCTCTACCCTCCAGACTCCAGGTGTTGGCTATACTCACTGGATTCTGGGTGGAAGCCCTTGGCCCTGGGCTTCAGCTCCATCTTTCAGCCTCACTGAAAGAGCAACTCTCCTCCCTTGGATTTGGGCAGCCCCATTCTCCTAGTCCATCTGAGTGGCAACTCCATCCTTTGAGACCCCAGAGGTATGGCCATACCCTTAGAGACTGAGGCAGCTCTGCTTCCTGTGTTCCCTGTCTCTTCAGCTTCTGCTTTCTGGTTCCTTGGCCACTCAGCCCCTCAGGTCTCGCCACCTGAGTCTGTCCGGCTCAGGCAAGCGTCCCAAAGCTCTTTAGCTCCACCAATAAGTGCCTGGAGGCACCCTACTCTTCCAGCAAACTTCAGCAGGAAGACACTCAGCTCTCTTGCTCCATGCATTGGCAAGCCTAGCTCCACCACTTGGTGCCCAGAGGCATCCCACTCCGCCAGGAAGACTCCTGCACAAAGGCACTCAGCTCTCTTGCTCCGTGGGCTGGCTTTAGCACCATCTCTCACTGGTCTCCTGGTTCTGCTGCTGCTGTCTCTCTGTTGCTGCTCCTCGCCATCTGTGCTGTTTCCAGTGTAACAGCTCTCCTCATTTTCTTCTGAGTCTGCACCAGAATTGTCTTTGACGTCCATAATTCCACCAACAGTTTCTCCAAGGCAATCTAGGCTTTTACTATTAGCCACTTTAAAATTCTTCCAGCTTCTATCCATTCACAGTTTCAAAACTGTTTCCACGTTTTAGGTATCTGTCAGAGCAGCGCCCCACTCTTTCTTAGTTATCTAGTGCTGCTAGAAGGGAAATACCACAAGTGGATGGCTTTAAGAAAGAGAAATTTATTCTCTCATAGTTTAGGAGGCTAGAAGTCAAAATTTAGCACGCCAGCTCTAGGGTAAGGCTCTCTTACTGTGTTGGTTTGGGGAGGGGGGAAAGTCCTTGTCATCAATCTTCCCCTGGTCTAGGAGTTTCTTGGTGCAGGAACCTCAGGTCTAAAGGATACACTATTTTCCTGGCCCTTGTTTCTTGGTGGTATGAAGTCCCCCTGTATCTCTGCTCAATTCTCTCTTTTACATCTCAAAAGAGATTGATTTAAGACTCAATCTTGTAAATTGAGTCCTGCCTCATTAACATAACTGTTTCTAATCCTGTCTCATTAACATCATAGAGGTAGGATTTACAACACATAGGAAAATCACATCGGATCACAAAACCGTGAACAATCACACAATACTGGGAATCATGGCCTAGCCAAATTGATACACATTTTTGCAGGACACAATTCAATCTAGCTACAACACTGTATACAGTACATATTACTAATAATAAGATGTTAAAAAAAAGGTGGTCATAAATGCAGTTCAATGTAGCTCAAATACGTCGTAAATCAGGGACTACCTGTATTTCTGCATCTATACTCAGGGGTATATTATTGTTAATTGCCGCAGGGTCAGTTCCAACTCATGGTAACACCATGTGTGCAGAGTAGAACTGCTCCATAGGATTTTCAAGGCTGTGACCTTTGGGAGCTGATCGCCAGGCCTGTCTTCAGAGGCATCTCTGGGTGGGTTCAAATCACCAACCTTTTGGCCAGCAGTCAAGCACTTAACCATTTGCCACACCTAGGGACTCTCTCCCACAGGCATATGTTGATGTCCTTAGGTACCATAGAGTAGGTTCTGACTCCTAAGGACCCTACGCACAACAGAACAAAACACTGCCCAGTCCTGCGCCATCCTTACAATGATTGTTTGCTTGAGCCCATTGTTGCAGCCACTGTGTCAATCCACCGCATTGAGGGTCTTCCTCTTTTCTGCCGACCCTGACTTTACCACCCATGATGTCCTTCTCCAGGGACTGATCCCTCCTGACAACATGTCTGAAGTATGTAAGATGCAACCTTGCCATCCTTGTTTCTAAGGAGCATTCTGGTTGTACTTTTTCCAAGACAGAGTTGTTCGTTCTTTTGTCAGTCCATGCATAAAATCAGAGTAAATTCCAAAAAGTAGAGTTTCTAGATTAAAGATAGACTATGAGAAATCCTTAAAGTCATGCAACCAAAGAATTCCTGTAAGATTTACAGACAAACGTAACAGCTGTAAAACTTCAATCAGATTTGATTGCAATTACTGAGAAAAATGTATTTTTCTGTCAAAGATTATATGAAAACCTTGGATCTTCCCATTTTCTGCAGTTAAAGCATTAAAGAAACTGCAAATAAGTTCCTTTTAAAAGAAAGTCAGACAAAATCTAAATGTTTTATTCTGCGTAAGCCCTGGAACTTGATAAAGAGAAGTTTCGCTTTAATAGGCATGAATTTTTGTGAATTCATTATGTGGTTTCCTAAATACTGTACATACTTAGAATGACCTTTCAGCCTCAAAGTAAGAGTCTTGGGGCAAAATGATGAAAAGAATCTCAGTTTCAATCAAAATAAATAGCATCTGCCAAGACTATTTGAATTCTAAGAAGGCAAAACCATGGTTAAAAGAAATAGGAGGCATCAAGGGCAACAATAAACTTGGTAAAATTTAATGGTGTGAAGTTTTGATGCAAAGAGGTATTACTGAGTATTCAGAAACACAGGGCTATGTTTGGATGCATTCTTTCGTTCCCTTCCTTCCAGTCTCTCTGGCTCATTTTGGAGTTGTTTTTGAGCAGTTCTATTTAGCTGCACTGTCATAGTTACTTACATGGACTTATCTGGGCAGAGTAAACTCTGTTATTCACTATGGTCAAGGAATGGTAGGTATTAAATAGCAAAATAGTATGGTCGATAGAATAACAGAGTTACAAACATAGATCTTAAATGGATTTTACCATATCAAAAGAATTACAATGCAACATATTTTATATATTACAGTGCAATATATAGAGGGTCAGCGAAAAGAGGAAGACCCTCAGTGAGATGGATTGACTCAGTGGCTGCAACAATGGTCTCAACCATAACAATTGTGAGGATGGCACAGGACCGGGCAGTGTTTCATTCTGTTGTACATAGGGTCAGTATGAGTGGGAACTAACTCGATGGCACCTAACAACAATATCATTTCATATAAAAACCTTAATGCAGTTATTTTTGGTTGTTGTTGCTGTTGTCATTGTTTTGTTGTTTTACGATCCTGAAAGAACATGAGAACCTGCAGGATGAGCACATGGTGATGGCTCTGGCAACAATTTGTGACGGGTTTCATTTAATACAAGCCAAAAGTGTGTTTTCTGTTTGAGGATGATTGAACCCATTGGATTATTTATGCATTAATCAAGGGTAGCCAGGGAAAAGAAAACCACATATGTCCTGAACAGTCCTGCCAGTCAGCTTATCAGTGCCTGGACTTTGATTAGCACTGGCTGTTCCTGCTCACACCTGTCCCTACTTCAGCATGGGGAATCATCTCTTATTTTTCTGTTTTGAAACCATGCTTGTTGTTACAATGGGTACACCCTATTTTCAGCTAAGGGATAGCATTACATTCTTTAGGAAGAATGTTCTAGCCAGTTGGTAGAACTATTTTTCACAAACATATATCTACTAACCAACTGCATTTTAAACTCAAATCATAACTAAATTTGACCCACATGAGGCATTCCAAACCCCAAAAAATTTTGTTGCCATCAAGTCGATTCTGACTCATAGAGACCCTGTAAGACAGAGTAGAACTGCCCCACAGAGTTTCCAAGGAGAGGCTGCAGATTCGAATTGCCAACCTTTTGATTAGCAGCCAAGCTCTTAACCCACTGCACCACCAGGGCTTCATAGGAGGCATTAGTAAGACTTAAATCTATGGGCTCATAGCAAGAGAGAATTCAGCGCGGGTTGTTAAAGTCAAGATGAGTTTACCCTGAAAAAGCACAGATGCTAGTGTTGCCTTTTAAGAATAAGAACAGGGTTCAGTAGTTCTTAGCGATTTCTTGGAAATCTGTCTTTTCCTGGACTGGGACAGGCATTGAGAAGAGGTGATCTTAGGCCTAAGAAAAAATGCTCTTCAAGTCTAGGAAGTCAAATTCTCAGGAGGCTCTTAAACTTTCATAAAAAGGAAACTGGCACAGCATCTTTGACGGCACTTTTACTCCAGAAAGCATAAGTCCTTCTCCCTCTAGGTGACATCTACTCTCTAACCTTGGTCTACTAGAGCTCTCAGGAACATGTTATACCAACAAAGATCTGGGTCAGATATACATACAAAATAGCCCAGCCAGAGACAAACACCAGATTGACAGTGGGAGACCATCATTTCAAGACTTCCAACTTTTTACTGGACATCTGAATGTGAGAGTTATATAAATAAAATTTCTTAAAAGAGCTTTAAAAAAACACTTTTTTTTTTTTTAATTACTGAAAAAGATGGCCTTCTTCTTGCTGCTCAGATCTGCTGGGTTTTCAGAGCCTTTGCACATGCTGTCCCCTCTGCGGGTACTCCTCTTCTCCCCAGTTTTTGCTTGGCTGTGCTTCTTTAAGCTGTCAACTGTCCTGACCAGTCAGCTAAAGTACCTCTCCTAGGCACACACACTCTCTCTCTGCTTAGCTTAGTTCTTCGTTTGTTCTCTTCACTGCACTTGCCACAATTTGGAATCATTTTATTAGTTTAATTATTTTTGTTCAGTAAGTTGCTTGAAGGCAGAGAGGCACCACTGCATCCTCAGTGTCTAGCACATAAAAAAGCCAATGATATACTTATTGACTGAATAAATGACCGTAGAAAACTCTCTTAAAAGCATTGTTATTAAGCCATTTCCTATACAAAAGCATATGTATTTCTATTTTCCTATAGCATCATTGTAGGCTATAATTTATTACAATTTATTTCTAAGAATGGAACATAAAGTAACATATATTCAGATAATGTAATACTTAGAAAATAATATATATCTTTTTAAGAAGTCTATGTCAAAGGAGGTTCCAATCTAGATTCATCTAGAAATAAAGCTGATTTTTTTTCAATATTCATGTAAATTTATTTAATGGAATAAGTTTCAATTAAGCCCATACTCTAGCTCATTTTAATCTCCAGATTGAACAGCGGTTAGGTTTGCCATTTTCCCAGTAAATTTTCCATTATCATTCCACTTGCAAAAGATCATATACAAGTTGTACACACACTGTTTCCCAAGCTTCTAAAATTCTAACATCCTCAGATAGTAAATTGTGACAAAGAGTGACTTGTCTCAAGATTAACAAGAAACAACACAAATATAAACAAGAAGATATAGAAGAGATTTTGGATCCTGAAGTGAGTGGAGAAGTTTAACCTTAACAGAAAAGAGGTGGTACAACTTGATTACTTTTAGTTTGTAAGTTTCCAGAAGGCAAGAATTGTTTCTTTTGTTCATCATTGTCAATGCTCTCAGTTTTTCCCTGCCAACAATAAGCATAAGCTGGCTAACATTTATTGAGTGTGGAGTGTGCTGTGGTGTCTGGCATTGTGCCAAGCACTTTATATATATCATTTCATTAAAGCTTCATAGAAGTCCCATGGGCAGCTTTTTTTTTCTTCTCCTTCTTCTTGGCTAAGATCATGCCGTTTGTTCGTAACTGGAGGAGCCTAGTTTTGAGCTCAATCAGTCTGACATCGCATAGTCCCTGTCTCTCCAGAACATAATCTTGGCAATTCCAAACAGCTCTTGAATTCTAATAGCTCCAGTCTATGGTGTCACTGGCTGTGTTTTCCTAAGACCTCAAGAAATAGAAATAAATTAGATGCAGCCAAGCAGATAGGGTCTGACTTCAAAATGATTATCAAGGTTAAAATTAGCCATCAACTTTTACGTGGAACAAAAAGCACTATTTACAAAGCCACACAAAGCATTAACTATCTGGCCTACTCTTGGCTCAGGAAGCTTTACTTTCTAAGTGTTTTTTACTTCTTTTTTTAAAATGGCTAAGGGACTTTGTAAATAACTGAAAGAAAAAACAAAAAACAACCTTTACTGTCTCTTAAGGATTCCAGCTTAGGCATCTTTGCATGATGCATAATTTCCCATCTAACCACCTATAGTGACAGCTAGGGTTACTCAGAGTCCCTCCCCAAATCCTTCTTAAGTCACCAGGCATATTACGACAGACCAGCCCTTAGTTTCCAACTATTACTACCTTTACTCAGAAGCTCATTATTACAAGGAATAATTCCGCCTCTCCAGTAGTACAAACGAACTTACATTCAGAAAGCTGTGCTAAATCAGGAATTTCTAGAATTGTGACCAATCTCCATGGAAGTTTCTACGTATTCAACTTTCTCGCCCATCAAACTTCATAGGAAATCACAAGTTCCAACATGAGTTGATCTGCTAAGCACTACCTTTTCTTTGATCTGACTACTTGAATCTATCCAATCTTAGTCAGAGCAGAGGGCGACCCTTTTAAAAAGAATGTCCTGAGAGTCTTTTTATTTTCTTTTGGCTGCTCAAATAGGTTCACTCTTTAAGTTTGGGCATGAATGAACATAGAAATTCAAAGAAGACTTTAAGGCAGCTTTTCTTTCAGAAATATTTCAAAAGGCATTAAGGTATTCATCTGGTACTCAATCAAGGCCTATCTTGAAGGCTAGAACTTGTTTATGTGAATTTGGAATTCACAAGGTAGGTTATACCTATGCAATATTTAGGAAGCAACCGAATTAACAAGAATTGCTAAAGCAATTTGGCACCAAGGGAATTTAGTAATTTAATTAAAACATTTTGGCAAGTCGAAGTTCACATGTTGTATCCATATTCTGAACTTTTTTTTCCATAATCACATATACAGTCACTAACATACAAATGACACGGATTATGGAAGTAAATATGCTTGGTGCTTTGAAAAAATGATTCATTTTATTGAAGTAAATTATCTAAAGCTTTTCTTTGAGTATTGGAAATTCAGGCAATTTTTGTCCATTAAGAAATAACACATGTGGAATTGAAAACAATGAAACTCTGTTGTTTATACACGACATTACCAACAGTTTACAAAGAAAGTCAGTCACCAACAGAACAGAAACTGAAGAAAAAAATTCAAAAAGATAATTATTTAAGAAGGAGTGACCAAGGGTGTAAAGTTGAGAGAAGGGGGAGGGTCAAGTTAGAAATTAACTTAAAATTGAATTAAAATCTCATGATTTTTCCTGACTACAGGCTAAAGTTCATAGAAGTCAGATTATTTCCAAATAGTATAGAGCCGGAAACCCTGGTGGCTAGTGGTTAAGTGCTATGGCTGCTAAGCAAGAGGTCGACAGTTCAAATCTGCCAGGCGCTGCTTGGAAACTCTATCAGGCAGTTCTACTCTGTACTATAGGTTCGCTATGAGTCGGAATCGACTCGATGGCAGTGGGTTTTTGTTTTTTTTGGTAAAGAGCCAGAGCCGTTATAATTACACAAAAACACTAGTAGTACACATGTGTGACAGGGAATCATTGAAACAGGGGGCTCATTGTGAAAGTCTGATAATAATTTGTTATTTTGTTGGCAAACAGGTTTCGTCTTGTTGCCTGGTGCCCTTGTATATAAAAAGAAAAAACAAAAATCCATTGTCACAGAGTCGATAATAGCAGTGGTAATCTTTAAGGGCTAGCCCTTCACACTGCACTACCAACAAAAATCCAAACCCATTGCTGTCCAGTCAATTTCAACTCCTAGTGACCCTATAGGACAGAGTAGAACTGCCCCATAGGGTTTCCAAGGAGTGACCTGTGGATTCAAACTAACGGCCGTAGCTCTTAACCACTACACCACCAGGGTTTTCCCACTGCAGTACCCAACGTACAAAAAAAAACAGTGGGCCATAAATACCTTTTTGTTTTTTTTTCTGTTCCCTATACAGAATCTGCTCTTTGACAGTTTTCCCAAAAGATTTTATTAGATTCCTGTTTGACTAAATGGATTTACTTGAATTAATGCAGCTGTAGTCTGAATTATTCAAGAATAACAAAGGAATGAAACTGCACTTAACCATGACAATAGTAAAACGAGAGTGTTTAGAGAGCTGGCAAACAAGCCAGTAAGAGTTACTTGTGGAAAGGAAAAGTTTATTTCCCTTATTAGTGAAGCAGAACCCTCCAATATTTTTCAAAATTTAACTAGGATGAAATAAAGGTGTCTTGGAGGTTATCTGTGAAGATAGATATTTTGGCCTCAAATTAAACTATGTAAAAGATTAATTCCTGAGCTATTTTTGTTTAAAATTCACTTATTTCTAGCTATTTTTTCCTGATGCTCCCATCACGTGTTCACTTCCTATACATACATCAAAATTTCCAAGTTTTGTATTTTATGCTTGCAAATTAAAGGTTAAATTCATTGAAATGAGAAAGAAATCTGTTGGCTTTGAGGTTTATTTAAATAAGACAATTTTATATATTTAAATTGGCTAATATAGTCTCATAGAAGGTGATTAAGTAAACAATTTATTCAGAATGAAAATATTCCCCCAGCCAAGGGAAAATATTTCAGCCTAAAATAAAATAAAAATTACGGATTTATTTCATATGCAAACATATGCAAAATTGAAGTAGCCAGGTTTTTAAGTTATTTGGCTACCAGTGGATTTCTTCAAGCAACTCAAACAGTATTTTAACTATAAATGTATTCTCTTATTCTGAAAGTGAAAAAATAAAATAAAAATCCCAGGGATGTAATCGTAGGTAAAAATAGATACCCTCTGCTCTACAGGAATACTTTAGAAGCTCACTAGTCTGTAAATTCTATGAGCGTGAGGACTACATATTTCATCATCGTCTCTCCAACAACCTGCAGGATGCTTGGGGCAGAGCTGACTTGATACTGTTAAATGAAGCAATGAAAAATGAACCTTTACTTTTGTAACTAGTAGAGAGAGTTCTGGAAAATAAGCTTTTTTTAAAGGGCTGTACAGTTTAAGCTACAGAATCAGATAAAATGGTCAAGTGGCTAGAAAATGTTTTTTGTACAACACAAAAAATTACTTTCTCTATAATTAAGGATTAGCCCTTAATTTCTTAGCATTCCAAAATATTTATGTCTAGAAGTGTGATAAAGCTTTCAGCTGACTTAATAATGGGAAAAGTCTACAATACAAGGAAGAATGCTAACCCTAAGTTGTTTCTCAACTTTGAAGGTCAGAGATCAACTTCTTTTGTTAGGGCTCCTGGCCGAGCTTGGCTCCAGTTCAGCATCTCAGCCTTAGAACTTGCCTGGCCCAGCTTCACACTGCTCACAGGAAAACCTGGAATAAGCCTGAAGTAGTCGTCTTAGTATATCCCTCCAGCAGGTCTCTCAGCAGCACATACTGATCACCCAGTTGATAGAGTCAGAAGGTCAGCCATGCTAACTGGGTGATTAATACGAGCAACACAATTATAAGCATTTCTGTATATTCAATCCTTTGCTAGTTGATGGTACTGAAATGAGTCTCTTGGGCCAAGGAGGGAATACTGAGGAAAACCATGAATATAGATTCTAGAAGGAAAAATACCTGAAGGAATGAGATATATTCATAGAGAAGTGTAGAGAACAGAATTACCAGTGGAGGTGGTAAATTAAGGGCGCAAAACAAATGAAATGGGCAAAAATCCTCCTAGAAATTTCTCACCATAGAGAGTAACTTCTGCCTTTAACTTACCCTCTACAGCCCCTAGCAAAGCGTCATCTATTAAAATCAAAGAGAAAATAAAAACAGACTGTAGCATTTTCTTCGTAACGTAATGCAATGTTCTACTCACTCATGTTCCTGCAACAGGCAGATGTTGAATGCTTACAACAGAGAAGGCCCTCCCAGTGCTGGGCAAAGGGTTACAAAGATGAGCAAATGCATTGCCTACCCTACAACATGCTTACAGTCCCAGAGGAGAGGCAGAGGAGACAGTGGATAATTACTGCAAAGTTTCAAGAATTACAACAAAGTACAGGGTCTCATGACAGTACAGAAAAGGGAGTTTTAATTCTGATTGGGAAAGTTTGGAAAGACTTCTCTGGGGCAGCGGTGGTTCAGTGGTAGAATCCTTGCCTTCCATGTAGGAGATACGGCTTAGATTCCTGGTCAATTGACCTCACGCGCAGCCACCACCTATCTGTCCGAGGAGGCTTTTTTGTTGCTATGATCCTGAACAGGTTTCAGGATGGCTTCTAGACTAAGATGGACTAAGAAGAAAGGCCTGTCAATCTACTTCCAAAAATCAACCAGAAAACCCTATGGGTCACAGTGGTCCAACCTGTTGTGCATGGGGTCACCGTTAGTCAGGAAGAGACTCCATGGCAGTTAACAACAACTAACAGGAAGGCCTCTCAGATGAAAAGGCCATTGGGGGTGAGTCTAAGAAAAAGAGTTTGGACATTGTTAGAGATTGAATTGTGTCCCCAAAACTGTGTCAACCTGATTCCCAGTATTTGTGGTTGTCCACCATTTTGTGATCTGATGTGATTATCGTATATGTTGTAAATCCTAACTTCTATGATGTTAATGAGGTATGATTAGCAGCAGTTATGTTAATGAGGCAGGACTCAATCTGGAATGAGGTAGTATCTTGAGTCCACCTCATCTGAGATATAAAAGAGAGAATCAAGCAGAGAGGAGAATGACCTCATGCCACCGAGAAAGAACTGCCAGGAGTGCAGTGCAACCTTTGGACCTGAGGTCCCTGCACTGACAAGCTCCTAGACCAGAAGACTGATGACAAGGGCCTTCCTCTACAACTGACAGAGAGAGAAAACCTTCCCTGGAGCTGGTGTCCTAAATTTGGACTTCCAGCCTACTAGACTGTGAGAGAATAAACTTCTGTTTGTTAAAGCCATCCACTTGTGGTACTTCTGTTATAGCAGCACTAGATAACTAAGACAGACATTAAATCATATTCAAACAATTATTGTAAAAAGACAATAATTCTAAATGCTGTTGTATTCCTATACATCAGATTATGATTTAAAAAAAACAGAACATTTGGTTTTTATTCTAAATTTATATTTCAAACAAATTTGTTTAACATTACAGAGAATGAATGAAGTACTGACATACATACCAACATGGGATAATCTCTCAAAGACCATTCTGCAGGGAAAAAAGCCCCAGCCAAACGCAAATTAACACATGCTAGGTAATTCCTTTTACATAAAATTCAAAAGTAGAAAATAGTAATTTGTAGTGTAGTAATCGGTGATTTTTGAAAGCAGGATAGTTATTACCCTGGGTGGAAGTGGGCAGTGACTAGAAGGGGCCTAAGAGTGGCTTTTGTTTTACTGGTAATACTATTTCTTTTTTTTTTTTATTAACTTTTATTAAGCTTCAAGTGAACGTTTACAAATCCAATCAGTCTGTCACATATAAGTTTACATACATCTCACTCCCTACTCCCACTTGCTCTCCCCTTCTTGAGTCAGCCCTTTCAGTCTCTCCTTTCGTGACAATTTTGCTGGCTTCTTTCTCTCTCTATCCTCCCATTCCCCCTCCAGACAAGAGTTGCCAACACAATCTCAAGTGTCCACCTGATATAATTAGCTCACTCTTCATCAGCGTCTCTCTCCCACCTGCTGACCAGTCCCTTTCACGTCTGATGAGTTGTCTTTGGGGATGGTTCCTGTCCTGTGCCAACAGAAGGTCTGGGGACCATGGCTGCCGGGATTCCTCTAGTCTCAGTCAGACCATTAAGTCTGGTCTTTTTATGAGAATTTGGGGTCTGTATCCCACTGATCTCCTGCTCCCTCAGGGGTCCTCTGCTGTGCTCCCTGTCAGGGCAGTCATCGATTGTGGCCGGGCACCAACTACTTCTTCTGGTCTCAGGATGATGTAGGTCTCTGGTTCATGTGGCCCTTTCTGTCTCTGGGGCTCTTAGTTGTCGTGTGGCCTTGGTGTTCTTCATTTTCCTTTGCTCCAGGTGGGTTGAGACCAATTGCTGCATCTTAGATGGCCGCTTGTTAGCATTTAAGACCCCAGACGCCACATTTCAAAGTGGGATGCAGAATGATTTCATAATAGAGTTATTTTGCCAATTGACTTAGAAGTCCCTGCAAACCTTGTTCCCCAGACCCCCGCCCTTGCTCCGCTAACCTTTGAAGCATTCATTTTATCCCGGAAACTTCTTTGCTTTTGGTCCAGTCCAATTGAGCTGACCTTCCATGTATTGAGTGTTGTCTTTCCCTTCACCTAAAGCAGTTCTTATCTACTGATTAATCAATAAAAAACCCTCTCCCACCCTCTCTCCCTCCCCCCCTCGTAACCACAAAAGTATGTGTTCTTCTCAGGTTTACTATTACTCAAGATCTTATAATAGTGGTCTTATACGATATTTGTCCTTTTGCCTCTGACTCATTTCGCTCAGCATAATGCCTTCCAGGTTCCTCCATGTTATGAAATGTTTCAGAGATTCGTCATTGTTCTTTATCGATGCGTAGTATTCCATTGTATGAATATACCACAATTTATTTACCCATTCATCCGTTGATGGACACCTTGGTTGCTTCCAACTTTTTGCTATTGTAAACAGAGCTGCAATAAACATGGGTGTGCATGTACCTGTTTGTATGAAGGCTCTTGTATCTCTAGGGTATATTCCCAGGAGTGGGATTTCTGGGTTGTATGGTAGTTCTATTTCTAACTTTTTAAGATAATGCCAGATAGATTTCCAAAGTGGTTGTACCATTTTACATTCCCACCAGCAGTGTATGAGAGTTCCAATCTCTCCGCAGCCTCTCCAACATTTATTATTTTGTGTTTTTTGGATTAATGCCAGCCTTGCCGGTGTGAGATGGAATCTCATCGTAGTTTTAATTTGCATTTCTCTAATGGCTAATGATCGGGAGCATTTTCTCATGTGTCTGTTGGCTGCCTGAATATCTTCTTTAGTGAAATGTGTGTTCATATCCTTTGCCCACTTTTTGATTGGGTTGTTTGTCTTTTTGTGGTTGAGTTTTGACAGAATCATGTAGATTTTAGAGATCAGGCGCTGGTCGGAGATGTCATAGCTGAAAATTCTTTCCCAGTCTGTAGGTGGTCTTTTTACTCTTTTGGTGAAGTCTTTAGATGAGCATAGGTGTTTGATTTTTAGGAGCTCCCAGTTATCGGGCTTCTCTTCATCATTTTTGGTAATGTTTTGTATTCTGTTTATGCCTTGTATTAGGGCTCCTAACGTTGTCCCTATTTTTTCTTCCATGATCTTTATTGTTTTAGTCTTTATGTTTAGGTCTTTGATCCACTTGGAGTTAGTTTTTGTGCATGGTGTAAGGTATGGGTCCTGTTTCATTTTTTTGCAAATGAATATCCAGTTATACCAGCACCATTTGTTAAAAAGGTTTTCTTTTCCCCAATTAATTGACACTGGTCCTTTGTCAAATATCAGCTGCTCATACGTGGATGGATCTATGTCTGGGTTCTCAATTCTGTTCCATTGGTCTATGTGCCTGTTGTTGTACCAGTACCAGGCTGTTTTGACTACTGTGGCTGTATAATAGGTTCTGAAATCAGGTAAAGTGAGGCCTCCCACTTTCTTCTTCTTTTTCAGTAGTGCTTTGCTTATCCGGGGCTTCTTTCCCTTCCATGTGAAATTGGTGATTTGTTTCTTTATCCCCTTAAAATATGACATTGGAATTTGGATCGGAAGTGCGTTAAATGTATAGACGGCTTTTGGTAGAATAGACATTTTTACTATGTTAAGTCTTCCTATCCATGAGCAAGGTATGTTTTTCCACTTAAGTATGTCCTTTTGAATTTCTTGTAGTAGAGCTTTGTAGTTTTCTTTGTATAGGTCTTTTACATCCTTGGTAAGATTTATTCTTAAGTATCTTATCTTCTTGGGGGCTACTGTGAATGGTATTGATTTGGTGATTTCCTCTTCGGTGTTCTTTTTGTTGATGTAGAGGAATCCAAGTGATTTTTGTATGTTTATTTTATAACCTGAGACTCTGCCAAACTCTTCTATTAGTTTCAGTAGTTTTCTGGAGGATTCCTTAGAGTTTTCTGTGTATAAGATCATGTCATCTGCAAATAGAGACAATTTTACTTCCTCCTTGCCAATCCGGATGCCCTTTATTTCTTTGTCTTGCCTAATTGCTCTGGCTAGGACTTCAAGCACAATGTTGAATAAGAGCGGTGATAAAGGGCATCCTTGTCTGGTTCCCGTTCTCAAGGGAAATGCTTTCAGGTTCTCTCCATTTAGAGTGATATTGGCTGTTGGCTTTGCATAGATGCCCTTTATTATGTTGAGGAATTTTCCTTCAATTCCTATTTTGGTGAGAGTTTTTATCATAAATGGGTGTTGGACTTTGTCAAATGCCTTTTCTGCATCAATTGATAAGATCATGTGGTTTTTGTCCTTTGTTTTATTTATGTGATGGATTACATTAATGGTTTTTCTGATATTAAACCAGCCTTGCATACCTGGTATAAATCCCACTTGATCACGGTGAATTATTTTTTTGATGTGTTGTTGGATTCTATTGGCTAGAATTTTGTTGAGGATTTTTGCATCTATGTCCATGAGGGATATAGGTCTATAATTTTCTTTTTTTGTAATGTCTTTACCTGGTTTTGGTATCAGGGAGATGGTGGCTACATAGAATGAGTTGGGTAGTATTCCGTCATTTTCTATGCTTTGGAATACCTTCAGATGTAGTGGTGTTAATGCTTCTCTGAAAGTTTGGTAGAACTCTGCAGTGAAGCCGTCCGGGCCAGGGCTTTTTTTTGTTGGGAGTTTTTTGATTACCGTTTCAATCTCTTTTTTTGTTATGGGTCTATTTAGTTGTTCTACTTCTGAATGTGTTAGTTTAGGTAGGTAGTGTTTTTCCAGGAATTCATCCATTTCTTCTAGGTTTTCAAATTTGTTAGAGTACAATTTTTCATAATAATCTGAAATGATTCTTTTAATTTCATTTGGTTCTGTTGTGATGTGGTCCTTCTCGTTTCTTATTCGGGTTATTTGTTTCCTTTCCTGTATTTCTTTAGTCAGTTTAGCCAATGGTTTATCAATTTTGTTAATTTTTTCAAAGAACCAGCTTTTGGCTTTGTTAATTCTTTCAATTGTTTTTCTGTTCTCTAATTCATTTAGTTCAGCTCTAATTTTTATTATTTGTTTTCTTCTGGTGCCTGATGGATTCTTTTGTTGCTCAATTTCTATTTGTTCAAGTTGTCAGGACAGTTCTCTGATTTTGGCTCTTTCTTCTTTTTGTATGTGTGCATTTATCGATATAAATTGGCCTCTGAGCACTGCTTTTGCTGTGTCCCAGAGGTTTTGATAGGAAGTATTTTCATTCTCGTTGCTTTCTAAGAATTTCCTTATTCCCTCCTTGATGTCTTCTATAACCCAGTCTTTTTTCAGGAGGGTATTGTTCATTTTCCAAGTATTTGATTTCTTTTCCCTAGTTTTTCTGTTATTGATCTCTAGTTTTATTGCCTTGTGGTCTGAGAAGATGCTTTGTAATATTTCGATGTTTTGGACTCCGCGAAGGTTTGTTTTATGACCTAATATGTGGTCTATTCTAGAGAATGTTCCATGTGTGCTAGAAAAAAAAGTATATTTTGCAGCAGTTGGGTGGAGAGTTCTGTATAAGTCAATGAGGTCAAGTTGGTTGATCGTTGTAATTAGATCTTCCGTGTCTCTATTGAGCTTCTTACTGGATGTCCTGTCCTTCTCCGAAAGTGGTGTGTTGAAGTCTCCTACTATAATTGTGGAGGTATCTATCTCACTTTTCAATTCTGTTAAAATTTGATTTATGTATCTTGCAGCCCTCTCATTGGGTGCATAAATATTTAATATGGTTCTGTCTTCCTGATCAATTGTCCCTTTTATCATTATATAGTGTCCTTCTTTATCCTTTGTGGTGGGTTTAAGTCTAAAGTCTATTTTGTCAGAAATTAATATTGCTACACCTCTTCTTTTTTGCTTATTGTTTGCTTGATACATTTTTTTCCATCCTTTGAGTTTTAGTTTGTTTGTGTCTCTAAGTCTAAGGTGTGTCTCTTGTAGGCAGCATATAGATGCATCGTGTTTCTTTATCCAGTCTATGACTCTCTGTCTCTTTATTGGTGAATTTAGTCCATTTACATTCAGTGTAATTATAGATAAATAAGTTTTTAGTGCTGTCATTTTGATGCCTTTTCATGTGTGTTGTTCACAATTTCATTTTTCCACATACTTTTTTGTGCTGAGGCGTTTTTCTTAGTAAATTGTGAGATCCTCATTTTCATAGTGTTTGACTTTATGTTAGTTGAGTCATTACGTTTTTCTTGGCTTTTATCTTGAGTTATAGAGTTGTTATACCTTTTTGTGGTTACCTTATTATTTACCCCTATTTTTCTAAGTAAAAACCTAACTTGTATTGTTCTATATCGCCTTGTATCACTCTCCATGTGGCAGTTCAGTGCCTCCTGTATTTAGTCCCTCTTTTTGATTATTTTGATCTTTTACCTATTGACTTCCATGATTCCCTGTTATGTGTATTTTTTTTTTAATTAATCTTAATTTGTTTGTTTTTGTGCTTTCCCTATTTGAGTTGATATCAGGACGTTCTGTTTTGTGACCTTGTGTTGTGCTGATATCTGATATTATTGGTTCTCTGACCAAACAATATCCTTTAGTATTTCTTGTAGCTTTGGTTTGGTTTTTGCAAATTCTCTAAACTTGTGTTTATCTGTAAATATCTTAATTTCGCCTTCATATTTCAGAGAGAGTTTTGCTGGATATATGATTCTTGGCTGGCAGTTTTTCTCCTTCAGTGTTCTGTATATGTCGTCCCATTCCCTTCTTGCCTGCATGGTTTCTGCTGAGTAGTCTGAACTTATTCTTATTGATTCTCCCTTGAAGGAAACCTTTCTTTTCTCCCTGGCTGCTTTTAAAATTTTCTGTTTATCTTTGGTTTTGGCAAGTTTGATGATAATATGTCTTGGTGTTTTTCTTTTTGTATCAATCTTAAATGGGGTTCGATGAGCATCTTGGATAGATATCTTTTCGTCTTTCATGATGTCAGGGAAGTTTTCTGTCAGGAGTTCTTCAACTATTTTCTCTGTGTTTTCTGTCCCCCTTCCCTGTTCTGGGACTCCAATCACCTGCAGGTTATCCTTCTTGATAGAGTTCCACATGATTCTTAGGTTTTCTTCATTTTTTTAAATTCTTTTATCTGATTTTTTTTCAGCTATGTTGGTGTTGATGCCCTGGTCCTCCAGATGTCCCAGTCTGCATTCTAATTGCTCGAGTCTGCTCCTCTGACTTCCTATTGCGTTGTCTAATTCTGTAATTTTATTGTTAATCTTTTGGATTTCTACATGCTGTCTCTCTATGGATTCTTGCAACTTATTAATTTTTCCACTATGTTCTTGAATAATCTTTTTGAGTTCTTCAACAGTTTTATCAGTGTGTTCCTTGGCTTTTTCTGCAGTTTGCCTTATTTCATTTGTGATGTCTTGAAGCATTCTGTAAATTAGTTTTTTATACTCAGTATCTGATAATTCCAGGATTGTATCTTCATTTGGGAAAGATTTTGATTCTTTTGTTTGGGGGGTTGGAGAAGCTGTCATGGTCTGCTTCTTTAAGTGGTTTGATATGGACTGCTCTCTCTGAGCCATCACTGGGAAACTAGTTTTTCCAGAAAATCCGCTAAAAAAAAACTGCAGTCTGATCCCTATCAGAGTTCTCCCTCTGGCTCAGGCTATTCGGATGTTAATGAAGCCGCCTGGGGAGGGTGGGGGAGGGAACAGAGAGATAGGAGAGTAGCACCTCAGAATATAGCCAGAGTTGCTTGTCTTGCTTGGAATGACTATTATATCTGAGATTCCCGCGGGGCGCATTGCCTATGTGTGCTGGCTGTGTGGAGATTGCCCCCGGGGGGTCTGGCCCGCTGGAGTCAAGGTCAGATACTCCGCTTGCAGCCCCACGCCCAGCGTCAAGGCTCCCCTACTGGGACGGTGCACTCTACTCTCAACTCCAAAATCAGTCGCTGCCTCCCGCGGACTTCTTGTCCCTCCAGCCGCTTTGCCGTGCCGCCTCCGCGAACCAGTTGGGCCGCCTCCCGGGGTTAGTTCAGGTGGGTGGAGCAGCTCCCCGTGCTTGTGCCGTGACCGAGTGTCCCGGCTGGGACGCTGTTCTCCCTGCTCCAATACCAGTCGCTGCCTCCCGGGGACTTCTCCTACCGGCTGTGTCCCACGCCGCCCACGCAACCCAACTGGGCCCCCTCCCGAGGTTAGTTCAGGGGGGTGGAGCAGCTCTCCGTGTTTATGCCGTACCTGCGTCCAGTCCAAATCCTGGTGGGATGGTTCCCTGGCTGGGACGCTGCTCTCCCCATTCCAAGACCAGTCACTGCCTCCTGGGGACTTCTTCTACCGGCTGTGTCCCACGCCGCCCGCGGAACAGGCTGGTCCCCCTCCTGGGGTTAGTTCAGGGGGGTGGAGCAGCTCTCTGTGCTTGTGCCGTACCTGACTGGTACGCTGGCTCCAGGCTCTGAAAACAATCGCTGCTTCCCCGTATTAGTTCATTCTCCGTCTCTAAATCTGTGTTTGTTGTTCAGGGTTCGTAGATTGTTATGTATGTGATCGATTCACTTGTTTTTCCGTGTCTTTGTTGTAAGAGGGCTCCGAGGTAGCATCTGCCTAGTCTGCCATCTTGGCTCCGCTCTCTGGTAATACTATTTCTTGATCTGGGTGGCTACTGATAATTAAAATTAGTAATCAAAAACAATTTTTTTTTCTGCTTTGCAGTATCCAAAAAGAGTTTTAATAGATCACAATACTCACAAGAGTATGCTCTTCATAGGTGACAAACGACCAAAAACACCTCAAAAATTTCTAATTACAATTTTATTTGCATGCAAATATAGTGGTAGAGTTTAGGCATATAGATGTATTGTGAGATCACCAGGGCCATGTAAATGGCCAGCAGCCACATTATGTAACCTTGAAGCCCTGGTGACACAGTGGTTAACAGCTACGGCTGTTAACCAAAAGGTCAGCAGTTCAAATCCACCAGTTGCTCCTTGGAAACTATGGGGCAGTTCTACTGTGTCCCATAGGGTGGCTATGAGTGGACATTGACTCGATGGCAAAGGGTTTGGTTTGATTTTCTCTCTTGGTGATGTCACTAAATCATTACAGCCCTTTTTCTCCCTGGGTTCTGATGCAGCTCTCAGTGTATTACTCCAAGCAGCTATTGCTAATAGTGAGAAGTTGACCAGAGATGAAAAAGATCAGCCATCTTAATTTTAAACAATGGGTACTAATTCTTTTGTCAATTACATGAGAAACACCTTACAATTATGGAGAAATTCCACACATATTCCTAGCTAAGGATATAACTTCATACCTACATATGTAAAGTGATTTTCCCAATTATAATAACACTGTCATAAAGGCATTTTGTTAACAGCAGGTTTGCTTTTTGTGTGTGTGTGTTCTATTACTACAGAAACACTGATTCTGATTCATATACAATTAGGCTTAATTTCAATAACTGGACTCAGGTAAACCCTTGGGACTATTTTTCTAAGCATGAGACTCAGGGAGTCTTTAGTGATCCATTTTAATTTTTTTCCCAGAGTGATTAACTCCACCCTCAGTCATACTTCTTAATCTAATATGCGTCTGTTAATTATAACAAAAAAAAAATTCTTACCCATGTTTATTGGTAACATTTACTCATAACAAATTAAGTAGATAGCAGAGATTGCGGAAAGCTAATTTCCTGTTATCACCAAGATACCATCTTCTCCACATTTCCAGCCCTGTCGGATGTACAGTTCATCCTGAAGTCACACTCCAGGCCACAGGAACAGATGTTGTTTTTAGCCTGCTGTCTTTTAAGAACCCAGTGGAGTAAAAGGCTTAAGCCCTTGCTGCTGAGTTACTGTAGCAGGGTAAACTAAAGAGGAGTCCTACCAGTCTGGAGCCTGGCAGGAAGGATGAGGCTCAGCTATGGAGATAAAAGTCTGTGATTACACAACCAAGAATGCACTTTAGTACTGGAGGAGAAGGGGACTTGGAGAGGTAGGCAAGGCCTGGCAGTGTGATCACAGTAAGCCTGAACCACCAGGCAGCCCCACATAGGAGGGTTTCATGGAGAAAGTCTTCACAGGATGCCCAGGCACCTGGCCCTTCCTTTCTGATTAAACTACTGCCTAGATCTGTTTCCCTGGAGGATTCTGACTGATTTTTAAATAACTAAATCAGGAGCTTCCAACTGACCACTTTTTATTTGGTGTCACCTTCTCTATGTTGTTTACTTCTCAGACTCGCCTGAATAGAAGTAAGTCTCCTTTGAATCACAGTGTTTATATGATTTATCCAGAATACCTAGCTTTACCTAAATGCTCAGTTTTGAGATGTGCCAAAGAAGACCACCTTGTATTGGGAAGGAAAAAAAAAACTCTTATCATTTGAATCAGTTTTCACGTCTATAGTTCTTGATTATTTAAAGAGTCACACTGATACACAAACTTTAAAAATGCATAATACAAGCTAACCTTTCCCGGGAACTAACAAGAAATTGGCCACTGTGCTAGGTACTTTGTGTCCATTAACACATGAAACATGTAAACGTATGTATCATCACTGAAGGTAACATATTTTATAATTTAAAAAAATGTGAATTTTTGCAGTTCACTTATTTTCCATGCAACTTTGGGTAAGTTATTTACTTGATTAGAATAATAATAATGCTTGTGTTACAGGATTTAATAGGATAATTCTTGTTAAATGCATCGCATAGTGCCTGGCACATGCTGCCATTATTTTTATTTCTGCTAAAGACTATATTGGGAGGACAAAGAAGGGTGGACTTGGAATTTCAAGACATAAATTTAGCTACTTAATTAGCTGCATGACTTCCAAAAAATCTAATGAACAGAGTTCAGATGTCTGGACAGGACCTTGGTAAAAATGTTACTTTGCATGTCTTTCAGGAGATAGCTGAAGCTTCAATCTCTACAAATCTGTGTATAATCTTCCCATCTAATTTTTTGAGGAGTCACAATAGAATTATCACGGCATTTATTAATTTCACAGAATTTAAGCATTACATTAGAAACAAGTACAAATTACAATAGAACTGCCTTTACATACTTGCTTGATAGACTGACATTTAGCTTTCTATTTAACCTCAAATTTCATTTGTGAGTATTTAAAAAATATTCTGCCAAAAAAAAAAAAAAAAAAAACTTTTACTAGAGAACCATCGATACTTTTTCTAACAACTTCCCTTGACCCTGCTTAAGTAGAAATTGTAAAGACCAGCAAAACTTTTCCAGCTGCAAAACGGGGGTGGGGTAGATGAGAATTAGATTGGTTATTCTCTGTAGTCCGTTTTCATTTCAAAGACTTTAGGGTTCTACAAAATGGTCAAATGCCAGAGAGGAAGAAGACAATTCAATTTACAGTCTGGCCTGAGAGAGAAGGTCAATAAGCTGAACATGTCAAGAACTAGCTAGATCTCTAGGGGATGGAGCTGTGTCAAAGTCCAGTTTCTATTTCTTGACACATCTCTAGGGTCCATGGTTGAAGGCCTACATGCAAATTTCAGGAAAGAAGGCTGATAAATCCAGAAGGGAATGAATTGAATATGTTCTGGAGATGTACATACCAGGTTAAAGGAGAAATGAACAATTTAGGACAGGCCAAGGAAAGGTACAAATAACAGGTTGCTGACTTATTTTGGGAATACCATGAGGCAAAACCATGTGTGGCCAAAGCAGGTTAGACAGTGTGGGAAAGCAAGCAAAACACCAACAAAATGTGGGATTTAGAAACAGATCATGGTTTTTCTCTATCTTCATGATGTACCAACTGTGCAAATTCAGTGTTACTTGAGTATGAAATGAGCAAAAATGTGCAAAGTACTCAGTCCAGTGTCTAAAGGTAGATTCTCAAAACATTGTTGATAATACCGCGACTAGGCTTATTTCTACTAATATCGCTACAGACTTAGAGTCTGCTGTCACTAGCTGGTGGCCCAGCTGCCAATCTGTTCGATGCTGTTACCAGAAGTGTGATGATGAATTTGTACTATCAGAGGAAATATTATAGCAAGTAGTGACTTACATGTTAGAATGCCACTGGTTAAATGCTGACACCTTTTGCAGTAATTTATTCTAACTAGTTCAGTCATAAAATTTCCCCAACACAAAGAAGAAATTCCAAGCCACACTGCAATGAAATAATATCATACCCAGAAAATATCATAGATGTTAAGAATTATTTTATGTATTCCCTATATACATGAATATTTCATGCATATTAATTTAAAAGAGTCTGAATTTTCCTATCTCGATGTATTTTGGAAACCCTGGTGGCACGTGGTTAAGTGCTACAGCTACTAACCAAAAGGTCAGCAGTTTGAATCCACCAGGCACTCCTTGGAAACTCTATGGGGGCACTTTTACTCTGTCCTATAGAGTCGCTATGAGTCAGAATTGACTCAGTGGTAGTGGGTTTGGTTTTGGGGGGTCTTGACATATTTAAAACAGGAAGAAGAATTGGGTACAAATGGAACCCTCTTCTGTGGGAAGCCTGAAAACAATTTCAGACTGAAACATTGTTTTGTAAAATATTTCTTTTAACAAATCATACTGGTCCCATCTACTTTCCAGTTCAGAATGAATATTTTGCTATATGAAATTTTTAAAAAGACCAAGAATTCACCTACAAGCAGTTTTCAAACATCATAAAGGAGAATCTACTTATCTATTGATTTGCGATCACCATCTCCACTGATAAAAAAAAAAAAGATGGCTAAGAGGAAATGGGTTAAAATTTAAGCAAGGGAGATTAGTATTAGATATATGAACAAGAACTTCCTAACTGTGTGGGTTGTAAAACACCAGGACTGTTTCCTGTAGGGAAGCGTTAGAAGCTGTGATCCCCAGGGCACATATACTCTACAACTAGTTTCTGGTTTTCTAATTTTTGTTCTCCTTCACATGTAGCAGAAAAATGAAAGGACTTGTAATTGACTTCCTTTGTCCTCTAGCAGCAGTTCTTAGGCTTGAGACAAGGGGGAAAAAAGGCCTTCTACCTCCAAGTCTATTAATTTTACCTCCAAGTCTATTAATACCAGCTTTTCCCCAGGAGGTGGCAGTGTGATTAAACAGGGTAGGGTGCCAGAAGGTGGATGTCTGGTTCAAAACGAGCAGTCCAAAAAAACCCACTGCCGTCAAGTCGATTCCGACTAGGAGTGACCCTATAGGACAGAGTAGAACTGCCCCGTAGAGTTTCCAAGGAGCACCTGGTGGATTCAAACTGCAAACCTCTTGGTTAACAGCCATAGCACTTAACCACTGTAGTTCTTCCATATTGTTCTCCTCCTGATGACACAAATAACTCTCCAGTGGGAAGGTAGTGCTACAGAATATAGAACTATGAACGATCTAAGTAGTTTATTAGCTTAAACCCGTTTTTGTCCAGTCAATTCTGACTCATAGTTTAGCAGTTTTCAAATTACACTCCTTGAAACCCTAGAGTTCTTTAGAGGTAGTGCAAGAAGAGGGACTGGGATTGGGTGCAAAGGTTTTCACTGTTACATCTATGATTATATGTTTTTATTTATAGTTTCATACATATGCATATTTTCTAATTTTATCTCTATATATCACACAAATAATTTACACAAATAATTTAAATCTTTCATATACGTGTGTATATATGTACCATATTTCTATGCAAATAACATGTGCCTTGTACATTTGTTTGCCAATTGTACTCTCCCCCTGCAAGGTATTTTTATGTCGCTGTGACATTTTTTTTTATATGTTGCTGTAAAAAAATTATCATAGCACTCTTATGAAAATATCTTGTGGGGGAGGGCATGGGTGGCAAAGAAACATAAAAGGCACTCGTTATTTGTGTAAAAATATGGTGCACATATGTATGTGTTTATGTGTGTGTGTTACACACTCATTTACATATTGGTTCCAAATCACATTTCATCGTAAAAAGCGCTCCGTTGGAAAAAAAATGTTTGCAATTCAGCAACCTAGCTCATTCTCTTTATTTTACAGGAGCATAGACATGACTTTAGAGGGGCTAAGTGATTTCTCCATGAAGACAAAGCAAATTAGAAGTGGCTGAATAGCTTTTTCAGGGAATCCCATAATTTACCACTTTAAAGAGTAAACCTACCTGTGATCCACTCTATACTTCCACAGTTATGTTTAATATAATACCCAAGGTTTCTCAATCACCTCTTCTGAAAGCCAGATATCTACAGGTTTACAGTGGATGTAACATTAACTTAGGTGAATGGAATCAAGAAAATGTGTCAAATGCTCAAAACTCTGAGCTAACTTTGAAAGTAATTTGAGTCAAAATTATATTGGACAGGTGGAAAGTCTGCAAATTCCTTATGTTTCCCCCTTTACAAGCTTCTAAGATAAGATATAGGAACAGGAATTTTGTACCTTTTTAAAAGCCGACATAAAACACTATAAAATTTTATATAATTCTGAAACAGTACTTGTTTCTAACCTGAAGCTTTACAGAGCTTATGGGGAACAAAGTAAAGCCTGCTAACATAATTAGAAAGATGATCTATCCAAAACTGGGAGGCTGTGACCTTTGTTCTTTATTTCTCTATAATAGGGAAGAGATGAACGTATTTGCTACCACTAGATAATATAATGACCCAGAGGCTATAACTACAATAATCTTTAAACAGCCATTTTTTAACACCAAACATCAGCTCTAAACTTCATAGGCTGTCAGACCTCTAAAAAGAAAACTTTCAATTCATTTCTTTAATCACCCAAAATCTAACCTGATTTTGTAGCATATTTAAATATACTCATGAGATGGCCAATTTTATACTCATAAAAATGATAAATTAGGTAAGCAGTAGAGGGAGGCGACATACTGAAGTAAAAAGGGTGTATTGTCTTCGGGGTAGACAGACTTGGGTTCTAACCCCAGCCTTCCCTGGCAGGGACTAGTTATATGGCCTTGTCAGGTTACAGGTAGTCGTCGACTTAGGATGGGTTCCGTTCCAAGGTCTCTGCTGTAAGTCAGTTCTGACTAAGTCTAATATCTCTCTTGTTTTTTTCTTAAGTTTTCATTATTATTGCCTCTTTTTGTCAGTATCTTTATAAATCTGGCAGTGTTTTGAACAGTAAATCATAAAACCAAACATCTGCTAGTGAACATCTGAAAATAACATTAGCAAATTACACTCGGCAAAATATTACTAATGATAAAATGTACAAAAAAAAAAAAAAGAAAGGATGCCCGTAAGTGTGGCTCGTGGTAGCTCCCAAACACCGTAAACGGGGACTGTCTGCATTTTCATCTCTTAGGCTCATTTCCTCATCTGTAAAACTGGATTAGCAACTCCTTACAGTCGCTATGAGTCAGAATGGACTCGATGGCAGTGGGTTTGGTTGGGTTTCTTTCTGTGTTGTTATAAAGACTAAATGAGATAAGTGTATGCGCAATTCTCAGCATAGCTCTCGTTTGTAAAAGGCAATATGATGAAAGCTAGAAGTGTCATTAGAAAAAAATTAAAAACTGTTGGTACGTTAAATGAAGAAGCAGAGTACAGAAACAGTATTTACAACTATTTACGATGTGAAAATTAAATTCAAAATGCGAATGGTTGAGAAGAGCAGGACTATGATCGATTTTCCTTCCAATACATGAATCAATGTTGTTATATCTTTTCTTTTTCTTAATTTGAAAACTAGCAATTTTAGCCTACACAAATGCTTTCCACTACAACTATGAGGCCTAAATAAGAACTTTCTGCCTACCTTAATTTTTTTCAGCCTTAGAAAGAGTTATTGGAAAAAAAGCAGATCAGTTGTTAATCCAAGCAATAAAGTAATCCAGAAAATTTTATCTGCCTCCTACTGATATGGAGTCCCTGGGTGATGGAAATGGTTAACACACTGAGCTGCTGACTGGAAAGCTGGAGATTTGAGTTAACCCAGAGGTACCTTGGAAGAAAGGCAAGGCAATCTACTTCAAAAAATCAGCCACTGAAAACCCAATGAAGCACTTATATTCTGACACATACATGGGGTCTCCATAAATCAGAATCAGCTCATTAGCAAATGATTTTTATTAGTATTGGTATGGTTATTTGCCATAATTTGGACACTGAATAAACTGTTCAGTGGTATATCTATATACCTATATAACATATCTCTATCTCTCTATATAAGCTTGTTATTCCCTGCAGTAGTTATATTTTTAAAATATTTAAACTTTCATGTGTAACAATTATTTGATGAAAACTTCATACAGGGTGCTATGGAAAAAAAAAAAAAAAAGCAAATCTTTGTTATCTCCATCCCTGCTATTTTTACCTCTGAAAAAACTAACCACTACCAAAGGCTCAAAAGAAAGTTCTCCAGACTTTTTTCTGTGCCTGTAAACATTAAGTACAATTTTTACATATTTTGATATTGTTTCTTATCTTGCTTCTTTTTTTAAATTTTGAACTTGGTAGTCATATTTTGAACAGTAACATCTCTTTTTCCCCCAGCTTACATAAAGAACAATCTTAAATATGACAAGTATATGTGAAACAACAATGAATGTTCTCGTAGTAGGCAAGAACAAAATCTAGTTTTATTGACCAAAGTTTTCTTTATATTTGGTAAGATTATAATGTCTTAACTTAAATTGAGTCATTTAAATCTTAATTAGGTTAATGAATGTATCACTGGGACATCTCTGTGTAAATGATAAAATGCCATAGAGATAGGAAGGCATATGAAAGGCAATATGATAATATATAATTGCTGACTAAATCAGAATTCAAGATATGTAAAATTCAAATATTTTGAATTGTTTTCTTATGTATATTAAAAAGTAGACTATTGTTACTGAAGCAACTGGAATAGAAAGATGAGGAGCAAGCACCCCAATCAATGACTGGGCTAATTTTACTAACTGCTATGAGCATGTGAAAATAAATACACTCTTTTTCTCGGTTTCATACATGTAGGTTTTTTTAAAGGACATACTAGAGAATAAATACCATAATCACTTTCTGCTACAGCCCAGCATATATATAGTAACCCCCAAAAAACGCAGTAGGTTCTCAATAAATGCCTGTTGAATAAATAAAAGCAATCTAGTATATGCCTCTATTATATAAAATCTAAATTTGTGACATACTAAATGGAAACAGATTAATTTCAAGACTTCATTTCAGTTTTTTAATTCATAAAAATTTAACTCTAAGTAAGGCTGGCCTTTTAAGTATGTGAAATAAGAGCAAACTTGTCTAATATCATTATGAGCCTGCCATGAAGCCCCCCTTTAAACACATAAATATCTCACAGGGATTTAATCAGGGCTGTTAAAAAAAAAAAAAAAATTTTTTTTTTTTTTTGGTTAAGAATAAATTAGTGTGGATAGTTTTTTAAAGTATTGGATAAAGAGAAGCAGACAGAAAAAACGAAGGAGAAACAACCCCAAGTATTAGATTCTTGCACACGGCAGATAACAAACTGCCGAAAGGTAGCGTTTGGATTTCAGGCTTTCGAGAGAAAAGTAGAGTTTTGGAAAAAAAGGTCCAATTGACCAGAAAAATGGATTTACAGAAACAGAATCAAGATGATAAAGAAAAAGATGGGTCTCCAAGAACAAAGTGTTCTGAAGTCCAGAATAAAAAATAAAAAAATCATCTGAAAAGGGGATAAACGTTGAATCAGCAGGTCTCTCCCATGAGAAGTCAACTGCTAAAGAGGATGAAATTGGCTTTGGTGTTTGAAAAGAAACTGATGAGAACGGGTGTTGAGGAGTTAGGACAGGAAGGCCAGTGAGGAGAAGACATTTTCCTGCAGAGCTCTCTGGGATCAGTACGTGCCGAGACACAAGGAGAGAAAGGCCTGCTTTATTTATTTATTTATTTGTAATAAAGTAAATACATGTGTGTGTGTGCACATACACACACATTTACTCTATAATCTACATAGATTGTACGATATGTAAATATGTTGTTGTTGTTATTGTTAGTTGCCATTGAGTCAATTCCGACTCATGGAGACCCCAGACACCACGTGTTACACAGTAGAGCTTTCCCATAAGGTTCTCAAAGCTGTGATCTTGCAGAAGCAGATCTCCAGGTCTGTCTTTCGAGGCGTCTCTGGGTGGATGGGTTCGAACCACCAACCTTTCGGCTAGTAGTGGCGCTTAACCACTTGCGCTACCAGGGAATCCCACATACAAATACATGTGTATGTATAGAATTTGAATGATAAAAGGGATAACAAAAATTGTAACCACACCCTCATGCCAAATTATTTGAGGCTGCAGTAGTACCAGACAGTTATATTATTAATAAGTCATATTTAAGATTAACAACTGAAGAGGTTTCCAGAGAATATGGTTAAACCTAGGATTCATTAGCATAATGAGAGACATTTATTTCTTACTCATAAACTATTCGAACCCAACACTATGTAAAACATTTAAAATTAAATGGAACAGTATACATATTCTTTAAAAAATGTATTTTGAATTCCAACCCTGCTTCCTAATAAAAATAACTCATACGATTTACAATAGTATAATAAAACAATAGTGCCTAAATGTAGACTCTGACAATTTCAGATAAGTAAAGGCCATCAATGTCACTAGTCTCCTGAAATGAACTAATTACTGTGATCGAGTCCTGAATTTGGAAATAAGTCTCCTGGCAGTTCAGGCAAAAAGGGAAAGACGTTGGTTAAATTCTTTTTATTCAAGTTATCAGACTCTCTTTTCAAATAGGCAAGGTATAAATAACAAATAAATGAACTCCATTGATTTTATGATTTCTGATTATCCCTGTCAGAGATTTAAATTAGCTATGGCAATTCATAAATGGGGTTACGGGATGGCAATTCATAAAAGGATTCTAAGTTTTTACTGTTTAGCAAAAAAGACTGAATGAATTTATTTGCATATACAAACTTCAAATAAATTCATGGAAGAATTTATTGCATGTATTCTTTTGTAAGGAAAGGCCAGTGACATAAGGGACAAAGTCTTTGTGTATAGTTTATTGATATACTTCATCCATAGTCTATTAAAACTCACCAAAATACTACAACAGGGGCAATTTTTGCTTCCAGTCCACTATAAAATGTGAATACAATACCTGCAGACACCCAACTACATAAACATAGGCAGAATTCCTCCTGCAAATAATTTGAATATTTACATGTGTCACTTGCTCACATAATAAAACATAATATATTTTGCCTGCCTTCTTCTATGATACTCCTAACCACCTGTCTTCAATCAATGCTTTTATTTCCCCTATCTAAAGCATATTTTTTTTTCCAATTTTAAAGAGACAAGCTTAGTTATTTATTTACCATCAGTCACTAAGATAAGATTAACGGTTGAAATAATAGCCATAAAAGTATTCTGCAGATAATTGTTCCAGACATAAAAGTTCCTTTGTTGGGAAACTATTCTTTAAGGGCCATATGTTTATGAGCATATCAAATAAGTGTTGGGGAAATGGTAAAATAAATTAAAATTACCATCCTTGTCATTAGGGTGAAACTATTAAAATTACCAAAAAATATAGTATTTTTACTAGGGAACATTATTAACAAAATAAAACATAGAAGATGTCTGAGTGATAACTTGGTATGTATTTAAGCTATGTAGTTAAATTTAAGTTGATCACACATACATTTTTAAAGATACATAACATTATTAATTTCTAATGCATCTGTGCTAAAAACTAAGATATTACTTATAAAGGCAGTGGCAAAGGCTGCCAACTAGCAGCTGGCTGATGCAGCAGGAAAAAAAGATGAAGAAACCAGCAAATGGGACAGTGAAAAATGACAAGTTTCATTTTCTAAGCTCCCGTAATATCTGCAAGTTTCTTTTCTCATCAGATGAATCGCTCGAGTCCACGTACAGTTAAAATATGCAAACGCCACTTTGGTTAGAATCGAGAAGATTGGGCACAAAGGAGAGAATAAAAGGACTGTTCTTTGTCATCAAGCTTTGACATTACACCTAACCTTTGAACCTTGTCAGTAATTACTAAATACTCAAGAACTATGCCAATCTTAAAAGGGAAAAGCGGAGAAGCAAGAGAGAAAAGCACGTTACCAAACTGCCTCTGTAGTCCTTAGGGAACTTGTAGACCGGGATCTTGGCTTCATAATAATACTCATTTTGGGGAATAAAAAAGTCTCCAAGTATTCTGATGAATATATTACAGTTGTCTTTCTACAAAGAAGGTTTTAAATATATCCCATTTCCAGGGGAGGCTGCTTGAAGAAATCCAAATTTCCTGAAGTCGCCTCCTGCCCCAAGTCCAGCTCATAGGGAAGGCTTTACCGAGGCTGGAGTGCTTTCCTTTTTCACGCTGAATTTACTCCAGCGCTAGGCTGTTCGGAAGTGAGTTTCTTTTCTGTCCTGTATTGCCAAGGGAGGAACAGAATTTCAAATCTATTCTTCATCTAGGTCACAAGGGAAAACAGCCGAGTGAAAGAGTCACTTGATCTCCTTTTGCAATTCAATAATAACAGGTTAAAAGGTTTCCAACAGTCTAAAAGTTCTCAGGTAGAGAGAAAAGAAAAGAAAATGACCTAGAGGTATGGTGTAACACCGGAGAGCTGTCAGGGAAGTTCCATTTCAGGGCGACCACAGGAAAACACGCTTGTCCGTGGAGAAAAGAAATCAGCGAGGGAACAAAAGGTTTCCACACTTCAGTTGGGCTGACTGCTTTACCTGTGAATGTCATTTCCGTTTTTGGCCCCTGCTTTAGAATCTGACTCTAAGCCTTTGTGAATGAGAACTATCATTCAATCTCACCAGGCAGAAACTATTCCTCAAGGGCTGTATGACGTCTGCAGGAAGGCAGTTCAAAACATCGCAGGGAAGTGAGAGAGGAAAAAAAAAAAACCAGAGCGCCCAGCCCAGCCTCTTCACTTGCTGAAATATACAAAGCTGACGGGCAGACCAGTGCCAGATCAGGACTGTAAACCAGTGAAGCAGACAGGAGACCTCTCAAAACTGAAGAAACCATTTCCTCCTTTGGGAAATGAGGCGTCTGTGTTATTCAGGATAAGATTCCATGAGCACCTTTATAAGGAACAAACCTCCTGCCATTGAGTTGTTCGTTTATCCCTCCTTTCCATCCCCCACCCCCCACCCCGGAAAAAAAAGTCATTTTCTCTAAGTATCGCACTGAAAACTACAATTTCTCTTCAGGAGCGAAGTTGAGAGGACTTGAGGACTTGACAGCAGTTCACTTTGAGAAGATTTTATGAAGTGTGACTCTTTGGGCTTGTTTGTAGATATGCACACTGCGTCTTCAAAAGTCAACAGAGTATAGCTGACATCATTGCATCAGGTTGTGCTGGAATGTTTAAACTGAAAAAAATCTAATGTATTATTTATTGCTGGACAAGTGGCTACATGCACTGAGGCTGCTACCTTGCACAATGTTTTCTAAACCTTATTTCTTTTTGAAATGATATGCAAATGTCATCCATTTCTGTGCATAGACAGGGTTTGCTAATTCTTTTTTTTTTTTTTTTTTTTTTAAGAGCGATGTGTTTATTCCATGATCAGTACAGGCCAGATGCATATTCACCGTATTAAAGTCAGTCCAGTCGGGGACTCGGGTTTGCTAATTCTTGACAGATCTTCAGTTAGGCAAGAAGCTATACATTATCTCTTACTGTTTTGAAGACCCATCTTTGTCTTACCTCCTGCATCTGATATAAAATTGTTCTTTATGGTAGACATAATGTAAGCTGATTAGAATTGTACTGAAAAGAAGGAACATGTGCACAGACACATGGAGTGTGCCAACTTCAATTATTTTGGGTATGAATTTTCAAGTGAAAATAATTTAAGCATTTTGATTCTTAAACGACATTGGTTAGTACGTTGGTTCTGTAGTCTGACGTGAACTCGGTGTTTATTTAGCATTTGGAGACAGGATGTTGGGGTGCAGTTATGACCCACCCAAACAACTTGGAAAATTAGCGTAGTAAGGCATTCCACCAGACGCTCTGACTGTTTAGTACAACAAACCCTTTGACTCCTCCCCTCGTCACGCCCCAAGGTGAGTTTCTCTCAGTGACCCTCAGGCCTCATAAAGTAAATGTCAATAAATTACTTTCCATAGAGTTATTGCTGTAAACTTTCAGTTTTTCCACATCTACAGGGGAAATTTCTGCATTCTTAGCTCTGTCCCATATTAGTATATTGCTGGCACTTTAAGGCAGGTTAACTAATCACACATTTTCTGGAATTCAAAAGAAAGTTTGTGAGAGCACTCTTTTTTTTTTTTTTTAATATACTTTTTTAGAGCAGTTCTAGGTTTATAGGAAAATTGTACCAAAAGTATAGAGAGTTCCCATATGTCCTCCTCCCCCCGCATACTGTCTCTCTTATTATTTACATCTTGTATACCTGTGGTATATTTGTTACAATTGATACATTATTATTAAGGAGAGTCCATAGTTTACATTTGGGTCTACCCTTTGTGTTGTACAGTTCTATGGGTTTTGACAAGTGCATGATGTCATGGTTTACCATTAACACAGCATACAGAAGTTTCACATTTCGCTGGCCTAAAAACCACTCTTTTTGAGGGAAGAGGGGTTGACTTTTTTTCTCCTTGGAATTTTAATGAGGAAAAAGGAAGAAAAAAGACAAACCAAGTAAAATAAACAATTATTATTTGTTTGGAACACTGTTCGCTTCCATGTAGGGTCTACGGCATTATCTTCTGGTTATCTTTTTAGAAAGAAAATGTCAATGATCATGGATTGCAATGGCTGAATGTTGTGCGATAAACTTTCCTTAACTACTCAGCCCTGTCATGGATTGAATTATGTCTCTCAAAAAAATTGTGTATCAGTTTGGCTGGGCCATGATTCCCTGTATTGTGTGATTTTCCTGTGTGTTGTAAATCCTGCCTCTATGCTGTTAATGAGGGAGGATGTGTGGCAGTTGTGTTAGTGATGCAGGACTCAATCTACAAGACTGGATTGTGTCTTGAGGCAATCTCTTAAGATATAAAAGAGAGAAGTGAGCAGAGAGACAGGGGGACTTCATACCACCAAGAAAGCAGCGCCTGGAACAGAGTGCTTCCTTTAGACCCGGGGTCCCTGTGCGGAGAAGTTCCTAGTCCGGCGGAAGATTGATGAGAAGGCCGACAGAGAAGGTCTTTCCCTGGAGCTGATACCCTGAACGTGGACTTTAAGCCTATTTTACTGTGAAGAAATAAATTTCTTTTCATTAAAGTAATCCACTTGTGGTATTTCTATCAGGACTAGATTACTAAAATAAGCCCAATGTTTGAAGATCCCCAAGTAGCCTCTCTGTCTCAGTGAGACTTCTTAAGTCACTGCCACTCCCTTCCCTGTCACATCACATAAGAGGCTACTGCTGCCTCTCATACTATTCCCCTTCATTTGCTCAAAGTTCCACATCTTCCAAAAATCTGTTTCTGACAAACCTTATCCATTTATTGGGCATTTATTAAACTTTATACACTGTCGTTAGATGATATTGAGTTGTTCCCTGACTCATGGTGATCCCATGCACAATGGAATTAGAGTTTTGTGATCCAAGGAATTGTCAATGGCTGATTTGTGGAAGTAGGTTGTCAGGCCTTTCTTCCTACTGTGTTAGTCTAGAAATTTCCCTGAAATCTGTTCAGCACCACAGCAACATGCAGGCCTTCACTGAAGGATGAGTGTGGCCATGTGTGAGGTACATTGTCCAGGAGCTGAGCTCAGGTCTCTAGCATGGAAGTTGAGAATTCTACCACTGAACTACCACTCCCTCTGAACACTATATAACAGTCCCATAATGGTTAATACGTCATCCTGTCCCCCAAGAAAATATCCCTGGATGGTACAAATCGTTAACACACTTGGCTGCTAACCAAAAGATTGGTAGTTCGAGTTGGCACCTCAGAAGAAAGGCTGACTACTTCCAAAACATCAGCCAGTGAAAACACAAAGGAGCACAGTTCTTCTCGGACAAACACAGGGTGGCCATGAGTCGAAATGGACCCAATTCTGCTTTTTGGTCCCCAAAGAATGCAAATTCAAGCGGGGATTCTGTCAGTGTATACAACTAACTAAATAGTCAAAGCTAGTTGGATTGGTACATCAAGGTTGCATTACAGAAAAAGAAAGAAGGATGACGTCACCAGGCCAACACGATTTAAATTTTTAATTCTGCTTCTATTGCTAATGTTTAAGGCAGTGACAGGAAAAAAAAAACAAAACACTAATTATACTGAATCAATGTAACAATGTTTTCTCTCTTCCAAGGCAATTTTCATGTAAGCGTATCTGAAATTGTAGTCTGTTTTGTAACTGGGGGGTTTGTATTTTCTGTGCCCTCTGAAAAGCATCTCCTGTACGTCAGTGCCCTCCACTTCCTATCAGTGCACAAGGGTATGAGGGTGGGCAGGCTTGACACGGATGCTTGAAACAGGGGAGACTAGACTTGAGGAGTCATGTGGCCATTGTCAGTAGGCCTTTTGGAGAACATGTATTTGATCCAGAAGCTGCTATTACTTCTCAGCATTCCCCAGACGTTCTGAATTGTACCATGGTCTGCAGACTTTTTTCTATTCACCTATGATCACTACAGCATCTCAGTGGATTGTACTCCCAGATATGTAAATTGGTTGGGTCATCATTTGCACATATTTTGCTGAATCGAACCATTATGTAGCATGATGTTTCTTAAACTTCAGTACTTTGCATACCATCGCCACAATTTTTGTCATATTGTAATTCCATCTACACCATCACTTACTTGGTGCTTTTATTCACTGACTTTTTTTTTTTAACTTAAGCTAAATTTAAAAGGTAACTTTATTCTGTAAATGGGTTTGATATCTTGTTTATATTTTTTGCCAAAATAAAATAAGTATGACTAGAAAAAAAGAAGGAGTCAGGGTACCATCTAGATCATCTCTTAAACCGCCAATGGTGTCCACAATGCTGTGTGGGCAACATTCACGTGCGAATCAACACTGGCACATAGGGAGATTAGGTGTACCCTAAAACAAGATTTTTCCTTCTCTTAGCATTCAATGGCAAGCATGACTTGCAAGACTGATGGCATTTATCAAGAACCATGAATTCAGCATAAAACATTAACTGAAACCAATTAAATGAGGTGTCAAGGAATGATTTTCATGTACAACTCAGGCTTTCTCAGATATTACTACTTTGAAATATTCTGTCCCACTTTCACATCTTCTGTCAACTAAGTAGACTCCTATTTTCAGACTACAGAAGACCCTGTATATTCACCAACCTGTCATGAGCAGCTTTCTTAGAGTCATATTAGAAACTAATGAGATATTTAGGCCTGTCAAGTTTGAGTTCAGGACTACAGATATGCCAGTTAACTTTTAAAGAAAATGACCAGGGAGCCACAGTTTTTTAAAGTTTCCTGGTATTCTATATTGTACTCTAACATTAATGAGAACAAGTCACTTTGAAGTCTTGTAGCATTTCCTCATTGTTGAAGAATAAAGTGGTATTTTCCGTATATGGAGGAGAATTTCAATCAGATTTCTAACAGCCTATCTTGTCTTATTACACTCACTAGGTACAGAATCAGCTTCAAGGACTTTCCTATTGGCATTAGTTTGGCTCAGAGCTGAATTGAGAAGTTGAGAGGATTATATATTGAAAGTTATTATTATTAATTAAGCACCAAAAAAAAAAAAAAAAACCCATTGCTGTTGATTCCGACTCACAGCAACCCTGTAGGACAGAGTAGAACTGCCCCATAGAGTTTCCAAGGAGTGCCTGGTGGATTTGAACTGCTGACCTTTTGGTTTAGCAGTCGAACTCTTAACCACTATACCACCAGAGGTTCCAATTAAGCACCTACTAAGTGCCAAGTTGGTACAGCGGTTAGGAGTTCAACTGCTAACCAAAAAGGTCAGCAGTTTGAATCCACCAGCCCCTCCTTGGAAACCGTCAGGGCAGTTCTACTCTGTCTTATAGGGTCACTATGAGTTGGAAATCGACTCGATGGCAACAGGTTTGGTTTTTTTTGGTAAGTGCTAAATGGGCTCCCTGGGTGGTACAAATGGTTAACACATTAGCTGCTAACAAAAAAGTTAGAGCTTCAAGACAACTCAGGGATGCCTTGGAAGAAAGGCCTGGTGATCTAAAAAAAATCAGCCACTGAAAACCCTACGGAGCACACATCTGCTCTGATACACTCGAGGTTGCCACGCATCAGAATCAACCGGATGGCAGTTTGTCTCAGTGCTCAGTGCATTATAGAGACATCCTCACTTTATCATCACAACAACTTGGCAAGGTAGGTGTCATAACACTAATTTCGTACATAAAGGAAGCCTGTAGTTTTTTCAAAGTTATATCACTGGTGGCAGAAGAAATATTTGTACTCAGGTGTGTATGACTCCAAAGCTTTGCTCTTCATGATGTGTGTTGTGTGTGTGTGTGTGTGTGTGCACGAGGGAGGCAGAAGAAAGACAGGCAGGCAGAGAGAGAGAAAGAGATTTGTGTGTATAGTATTAAAAATTGGTACTAGCTCACGGAAATTAGTTTTAAGCCATTCTCCTCCTCAGGTTGACAGTGGCAATGACTGAATAGCCACTAAAAACAGTGTGTGTGTGTGTGTTACAGGTATAATGCTGGACCTATTTAACAGTCATTAAATATAAGAGTAAATTTTAGATTTTCAAGGCATCCAGGATTAACCAATATGACTTCACTGTCCTTGTTCTAAGTTTTAGGAGAATAAATGCTATGCTGAGGGTATACACAACACTATCCTCAGTCTGTTGGAGGTGAAGTGTGATAAGGTTGTTAGTCATATTCATAACATGAGTAATGATGGTTTGCTACACAACAACTAGCATTTTGATCGCCTCATTGGGTAATAAAACGAACAACAAAAAAAGCCAAACCCATTGCTGTTGAGTCGATTCTGACTCATAGCAACCCGACAGGACAGAGTAGAACTGCCCCATACAGTTTCCAAGGAGCGCCTGATAGATTCTAACTGTCGATCTTTTAGTTAGCAGCTATAGCTCTTAACCACTCCACCACCAGGGTTTGGGTAACAGCATCGAACAAGTGATCTTTTTAAAGGTAACAACATATGAGGCCTCTGATAATGTACAGATTTCAATACATCAACAAATTACATTGTCTATCAAAAGGGACAGAAATTTTGTGGCTGACTTTCAGAACTGTGCACTAACTCAAAATATTTGATTTCAAGAAAAGACTATTGTAGGGATCAAATAAATTGTCCAATTGAAAATTTCACAAGAGCTGTTGTATTTCTATGCATTCCACCTTCCTTCTTCTCCCTCTTTCACTCCATGCTTTTCTTTATTCTCAGCTTAAATGCATCTTTGCAAATTTAATATTGTTTTTAATTAGTTATTTATTTCTTATTAGCAAAATGCATGCAAACAGTTTAACTAATCATATAGTAATCAACCTCCCACAGGATCCCTCACCCCAGTTCATTCATGAGGCTGATGCACTAGGAAAGAGATGGTGCTCTGAAAGAGTGGGATTGAAAAAGCACAGCAGGCTTTTTCATTGTCTGCCGCAAATGTCACTACTTGTAGAGCAGTTCCTCTGGTGTAGTTCGATTTTTCTAGAGAAGGGTATAAACCTGCCTACCAGAGCTCTCGTGTGGGCAGAGGAGGGAGCTGGGGGTCTTACTGTTTATAGACTCGTTTAATCTCTCCATTTCCACAAGTCTCCCTGTTTCTCCTTTCTGTCAAGTATCCTGGAATCCCTGTCTTCCACACAGAGGGAAGTGAGGGTACACTGAGAGTGCTGAGAAAGGGTGAGGGCCTGTGAATGTAAGTGCACATTATGCAGACTTTCCGACAATCTGTGGTTATCAGAGTCCTCACAACTTCCAAAGTGCCCTCAGATGGTGCATTCTGGGGTACTAAGGGCAGCTCAGCTTACTTCTCTTTGTATTTTCTCTTATTCTGCTAAGTCTCCAGCCATTCCTCTAGCCACTTATATGTTTATGCACTGTCTTGGAGTTACAGATACTTCTTAGTTTCCTCAAACATGGAATATACTTTCTGTTTCTTGTACAAATTATTGGTTTGGGGTGATTTGGGGGAGAAATATGGGATGATGTTATTACATTGTTAGGTGACGTCGAGTCAGTTCCAAATCATAGCAACCCTATGACAACAGAATGAAACACTGGTCCTGCTCCATCCTCACGATCATTATGTTTGAGCCCGTTGTTGCAGTCACTGTGTCAATACATCTCGTCGAGGGTCTTTCTCTCTTTCACTGACCCTCTTGATAACTGGTCCCTCTTGATAACATGTACAAAGTAGATGAGATGAAATCACACCATCTTCACTTCCAAGAGGCATTCTGGCTGTATTTCTTCCAAGAGATATTTGTTCATTCTTCTGACAGTCCATGGTATATTCAATATTCTTCACCAATGCCATAATTCAAAGGCATCAACTCTTCCTCGGTGTTCCTTATTCATTCTCCAGCTTTCACTTGCATAAGAAGCGATTGAAAATATCATAGCTTGGGACATGGGTTAAGAAGTCTTTTATCCAGCATTTGAAAGCTAGCAATCTTTTAGTTTTACTTTCAAACCAAAAAACTGGCCATGTCTCTCTAAGGTCAAGTATTTAAAAAGTCTATCAGTTGACTAAGTATATTTCTAACCCCTGTAAGTATAGGCCAAAATTAGGTTTCAGTGATGGATTCAGAATCTTATAGTCAGTCTTGGCCTAGAAGCCATTGTTAAATAGTTAAACAATAAAACGAAGAATTTGAAGACAAGAATTCTCACCTTGAAATCAATGTGTTGCCTTATCTGCCACTGATTCCTTACAAAGTATTAGCGTGCTATTAGACACAGCCAAAGTAAAGAACAAAAAAATCTTTGCCTGGACCAACATATTATGTGTGTGTGTATGTGTGTTTTAATTACTCTTTTAACTGTCACTTTGCTTAATTATATACAAATGTTATCAACGCATATCCAAACTGGTCATATTATAACTGTAGTTATGATTTTAGGTTCATAAGTGACCCTCTATGTTTTAATCAGGTGGTCCCTAACACAATCTACCTATCTCAAGGAATAAAGCAAAGTTTTAAAGTTAAATTATCTTAATAAAAATAAATTTTAGAAGATTCTTCTAAAGAGATAAAACAACTGGAAAATCACACTGCCACATGAAGATAAATTGCGGTTTTCATTAAAATAGGATTTGGAAAATAATCTTCCAGAAATAAATGTATACATAAGGTGTTTTAATAATAATTTAATAACTGAAATAATATATAATGAAGGAAATTAATTTATTAAAAGCAAACTCTCATTGGAGCCTATTTAACTTGCCTTTGTTTGATAACATTTTCCCCTGCACAGGTTAAAAGTAATGGTAAAATAATCCAGACAACTCAGGCAATTTCTCCTTGACCACACATTTGCAAATAAATTTTATTTAATGTAAAAGGCCTGTTTTTTGAGACAATGTTCTTAATTAGGGAGGGTGCTCAGGATCATGTTAAGCAGCAGCCTTTGAAGTCAGGCAGCCTGGGTACAAATCTAAGCTCTAATTACTAGTTGTTTGACCTTAAACAAGTTACCTAATGTCCTATAAACCACAGTTTGCTCAGTTATAAAACGGAGATAAAAGAGGATTTTGTGAGGACTAAATAAAACAATTCTTCTAAAGCCTTGACAGAGTGTCTGGCATATAGTAAGGGCTCAATAAATAACACCTAATACTTAAAAATCAGGTTAAAAAAAGAGCTCATGAGCTAGGGAAGAAAGCAGCTTTAAAACTTACAAAACAAGTATATATTACTATTATGTCTTTGATTCCCCCACGTATCTATCAGTTTGTCGTACTGTGGGGGCTTGCATGTTGCTGTGATGCTGGAAGCTATGCCACCGGGATTCAGATACCAGCAGGGTCACCCATGGAGGACAGGTTTCACCTAAGCTTCCAGACTAAGACAGACTAGGAAGAAGGACCCGGCAGTCTACTTCTGAAAAGCATTAGCCAGTGAAAACCCTATGAATAGCAGTGGAACATTGTCTGATACAGTGCTGGAAGATGAGCCCCCAGGTTGGAAGGCACTCAAAAGATGACTGGGGAAGAGCTGCCTCCTCAAAGTAGAGTCGACCTTAATGATGCGGGTGGAGTAAAGCTTTCGGGACCTTCGTTTGCTGATGTGGCACGACTCAAAATCAGAAGAAACACTTGCAAACATCCATTAATAATCGGAACCTGGAATGTATGAAGTATGAATCTAGGAAAATTAGAAATTGTCAAAAATGAAATGGAACGCATAAACATTGATATCCTAGGCATTAGTGAACTGAAATGGACTGGTATTGGCCATTTTGAATCAGACAATCATATAGTCTACTATGCTGGGAATGACAACTTGAAAAGGAATGGTGTTGCATTCATCCTCAAAGAAAACATTTCAAGACCTGTCCTGAAGTACAATGCTGGCAGTGATAGGATGATATTCATACACCTACAAGGAAGACTAGTTAATACAACTATTATTCAAATATATGCACCAACCACTGGGGCCAAAGATGAAGAAATGGAAGATTTTTATCAGCTGCTGCAGTCTGAAATTGATTGAACATGCAATCAAGATGCATTGATAATTGCTGGTGATTGGAATGTGAAAGTTGGAAATAATGAAGAAGGATCAGTAGTTGGAAAATATGGCCTTGGTGATAGAAACAATGCTGGAGGTCAAATGATAGAATTTTGCAAGACCAACGACTTCTTCATTGCAAATACCTTCTTTCACCAACATAAACAACGACTATACATATGGACCTCGCCAGAGGGAACACACAGAAATCAAATTGACAACATCTGTGGAAACAGACGATGGAAAAGCTCAATATCATCAGTCAGAACAAGGCCAGGGGCTGACTATGGAATAGACCATTAATTGCTCATATGCAAGTTCAAGCTGAAACTGAAGAAATTCAGAGCAAGTCCACGAGAGCCAAAATAGGGCCTTGAGTATATCCCACCTGAATTTAGAGACCATCTGAAGAATAGATTTGATGCATTGAACACTGGTGACTGGAGACCAGATGAGTTGTGGAATGACATCAAGGACATCATCCATGAAGAAAGCAAGGGGTCATTGAAAAGACAGGAAAGAAAGAAAACACTAAAATGGATGTCAGCGGAGACCCTGAAACTTGCTTTCGAATGTCAAGCAGCTAAAGCAAAAGGAAGAACTGACAAAGTAAAAGAACTGAACAGAATATTTCAAAGGGTGGCTCGAGAAGACAAAGTAAAGTCTTATAATGACGTGTGCAAAGAGCTGGAGAGGGAAAACCAAAAGGGAAGAACACGCTTGGTGTTTCTCAAGCTGAAAGCACTGAAGAAGAAATTTAAGCCTCGAGTTGCAATAGTGAAGGATTCTGTGGGGAAAATATTAAATGACGCAGGAAGCATCAAGAGAAGATGGAAGAAATACACAGAGTCATTACACCAAAAAGAATTTGTCGATGTTCAACCATTTCAAAAGGTAGCATATGGTCAGAAACTGATGGTACTGAAGAAAGAAGTCCAAGCTGCTCTGAAGGCATTGGCAAAAAACAAGGCTCCAGGAACTGATGGAATATCAATTGAGATGTTTAAACAAACAGATGCAGCGCTGGAGGTGCTCACTCGTCTATGCCAAGAAAAATGGAAGGCAGCTTCCTGGCCAACTGACTGGAAGAGATCCATATTTATGCCTATTCCCAAGAAAGGTGATCCAATCGAACGTGGAAATTATAGAATAATATCATTAACATCACACACAAGCAAAATTTTGCTGAAGATCACTCAAAAACGGCTGCAAGGGTATATTGACAGGGAGCTGCCAGAAATTCAGGCTGGTTTCAGAAGAGGACGTGGAACCAGGGATATCATTGCTGATGTCAGTTGGATCCTGGCTGAAAGCAGAGAATACTAGAAGGATACTTACCTGTGTTTTATTGACTATGCAAAGGCATTCGACTGTGTGAATCATAATAAATTATGGGTAACGTTGTGAAGAATGGGAATTCCAGAACACTTAATTGTGCTCATGAGGAACCTTTACATAGATCAAAAGGCAGTTGTTCGGACAGAACACAGGGATACTGCATGGTTTAAAGTCAGGAAAGGTGTTCGCCAGGGTTGTATCCTTTCACCATACCTATTCAATCTGTATGCTGAGCAAATAATGGGAGAAGCTGGACTATATGAAGAAGAATGGGGCATCAGGATTGCATTATGCAGATGACACAACCTTGCTTGGTGAAAGTGAAGAGGACTTGAAGCACTTACTAATGAAGATCAAAGACCACAGCCTTCAGTATGGATTGCACCTCAACATAAATAAAACAAAAATCCTCACAACTGAACCGATGAGCAACATCATGATAAATGGGGAAAAGATTGAAGTTGTCAAGGATTTCATTTTACTTGGATTCACAATCAACAGCCATGGAAGCAGCAGTCAAGAAATCAAAAGACACATTGCATTGGGTAAATCTGCTGCAAAGGACCTCCTTAAAGTGTTGAAGAGCAAAGGTGTCACCTTGAAGACTAAGGTGCGCCTGACCCAAGCCATGGTATTTTCAATCACATCATATGCATGTGAAAGCTGGACAATGAATAAGGAAGACCTAAGAAGAACTGATGCCTTTGAATTGTGGTGTTGGCGAAGAATATTGAATATAACATGGACTGCCAAAAGAATGAACAAATCTGTCTTGGAAGAAGTGCAGCCAGAATGCTCCTCAGAAGCAAGGATGGCGAGACTGCCTCTTACATACTTTGGACATGTTGTCAGGAGGGATTAGTCTCTGGGGAAGGACATCATGCTTGTTAAAGTACAGGGTCAGCGGAAAAGAGGAAGACCCTCAACTAGGTGGATTGACACAGCGGCTGCAACAATGGGCTCAAGCATCATAATGATTGTGAGGATGGCGCAGGACCGGGCAGTGTTTCGTTCTGTTGTGCATAGGGTCGCTATGAGTTGGAACTGACTCAATGGCACCTAACAACAACAACAACAAGGCTTTTATTTAAAATAATTTCTTTGGTGTTTTTTTCTTAGCTTATACCCTGGCTCCTTGAGTCTCTTTACATAAACCAAAAACTAAACCTGTTGCCATCAAGTTGATTTGACTTATAGTTACCCTATAAGACAGAGTAAAACTGCCCCATAGGGTTTCTAAGGAACTGCTGGTGCATTGGAACCCCTCACCATTTGGTTAGCAGCTGAGCTCTTAACCACTGCACCACCATTATAATTTTCCTACTTTCAGTCTTATACATCTAAGGTTATTCTCTATAGTGTCATTAGGTTATCTTTCAAAGAAACACACCTTAAAAAGTTAAATTCCCTGCTTAAAAACCTTCAATAGCTTCCTACTCCCTACAGAATCAATTCCAGCATTCCTATGTGCTAAATGAACCTTTTACCAGCTGGAATCAATCTATCATTCAGCCTGCCCCTCCCTCAATAACTAACCTTTCATAGCCTATAATGGTAGCCACACAATCTTACATGCTTTGTCTCAAATCTGCCACTTTCCGATGTGTCTCAGCACCTTTCCCATGCTATTTCCCTGGCCTTCTACCTAGTAAATATCCCACTCACACTTGAAGATCTAACAGACGTAGCAGAAAAGGCCAACTAACACCAAAAAAAAAAAAAAAATTAGAAGTTAAAAGTCTTTTTGGCTTGATTAATCTCTGGACATCATAGGTTAATTTCGATTTTTTTTTTAGTTATGTATAATTTATTTAAGGAGCCCTGGTGGCACAGTGGTTAAGCGCTCGGCTGCTAACCAAAAAGTCGGCAGTTGGAACCCACCAGCTGCTCCGTGGGAGAAAGCTGTTGGCAGTTAGCTTCCGTAAAGATCACAGTCTTGGAAACTCTATGGGGTTCACCTACTGTGTCCTATAGGGTCGCTGTGAATTGGAATCGACTTGACAGCAATGGGTTTTGGGGGGGGGGGGTTGTCATTTGTTTACAATGTAGGATAGCACAGAGTGGAAATTACCGGGCTTCAGTGTCTCATCACCTGTCAGCTGCTGCTTTTAACTCTGTGACCTTGGAAAGCAACTTAATCTCTCTAAGATTCAACACCATCTTCTGTAAAATAAGGACAATATCACTCCACTGTCTTGGGTTGTTCTGGGGATTAAACGAGAAAACATGTTGCCTCACCTGCAAACCTACGCTCCTATCATGTTCAGATCTTTGCATGTGCTTTGAAGGAATCTCCTTCTTTCCTTTTACCTCTCTTTTTTTTGTCAGAATTAACTTAGTGGTCACTTCTTCCAGTCTTGCTGCCTTTCAGTCTGAATTAAGTGCCCCAGCTATGTGAACATCTAGAGTCTTTTGCTAACTCCTCTGAGAGTGCTTAGCAACACCATACTGTGATTACCTCCTCACTTGGTTAACTGTAAGTCACTCACTGGAAAATCCAAGAGGAGGGGAATCTTTGTTTTCTCTGTCCTTGTATCTGCAGTGCCTGAGGCTGGCCTGGCCCTGAGTAGACAATGTTGTTGTTGTATTGCCGTTGAGTCAGCCCCCAACTGGTGATGGCCCCACGCACAACAGAACAAAACATCGCCAGGTCCTGCACCATCCCTATGTTCGTTTGTGGGTCAGACTGTTGTGATCCATAGGATTTTCATTGGCTAATTTTCAGAAGTAAATCAGTAGGCCTTTCTAACCTAGTATGGAAGCTTCACGGAAATCTGTTTGGCATCACAACAACATACAAGCCACCATCTACAGACAAGTGGTGGCTACCCATGACGTGCATTGGCCTGGAACTGGCCCAGGTATCCTGCATGAAAGGCAAGAATTCTACTACTGATCCACCAATCCCCACATTGAGTAGATAGTAAGGCCCCCACAATACTGTGAGTTCTCTCAAAACAGGGAATGGGGCTTATGCATCTTTGTATTCATAGTACCTAGCACACTGGCTCACAGGGAGTTCATTTAACAACAGAATAAATCCTTGGTAAGAGAAGTCTATTATAAATTTTCTCCTGTGCTCTTTTGTGGTATTTGCTTCATGGCCAGAATTAGATTTCAAAAATTGAGGCTTGCCTCTGTCTTCCTTTTTGTAAGCCTCTGTTCTTCAAAGTACTTGTGGACCCCTCTTTGCCAAAAAAAAAAAAAAATTTCCTAAATTATTTTTTTAAAACATTTTTTTCCTAAAGAAAAAAGGGTTGTTTAGGGTTAAGGAAATACAAAGGGAGTCGTCTACATACTTATTGATCCTAGTCTCATTGTTAAGGAGGGAAATTTTTTTGTTGTTGTTTGTTTTCTCCCCTAAGTAATTGGGAGAAACAGCCCTAATCTGGAGAAGCTATTATGTAATGAGCCATTCAACCCTGATAGAGTGTTTGAATTATAATAGGGACCTTTTGGAAGCCCGGTTCAAAGAAATGACTTTTCCAGAAAGTTTACTGGCCTCTTGGCAGGAGAATGGGAAAGGTAGTTGCTAAACCCAAAACCAAACCCACTGCTGTCTAGCCGATTCTGACTCCTGGGTGCCATAAAGTCTGCCAGTCAGTCTTCCATTTGGCCTTGGAATAAAAAGGCTGTTTCTCTGCATGGGAAGGCTGCATCCTGGTCAGTGCTCTAAGAACCCATTTGGACCCACTAATACAGAAACCCTGGTAGCATAGTGGTTAAGAGCTATGGCTGCTAACCAAAAGGTCGGCAGTTTGAATCCACCAGGTGCTCCTTGGAAACTCTGTAGGGCTGTTCTACTCTGTCCTGTAAGGTCACTATGAGTTGGAATTGACTCAATGGCAACGGGGTGAATATGCTTTTTAAGAGCCCTGGTGGTAGAGTGGTTAAAGCACTTGCCTGCTAACCAAAAGATTGGCAGTTGGAACCTACCAGCTGCTCCAAGGGAAAAAGGTGTCGCAGTCTGCTTCCATAAAGATTAAAGACTTTGAAATCCTATGGGGTAGTTCTACTCTGTCCTATAGCATTGCTGTGAGTTGGAATCAACTCTGACAATAACCTGTTATTTGTTTTTTTGGTTAATACGGTCTTTAAGGAGCCTTGGTGGTGCAACAGTTAAGCACTCAGCTGCTAAGATATCGCCACCATGGGAGTGCTAAGCAAGCGGCTCCATGGAAGAAAGACCTGGCAATCCTCTTCTGTAAAAAATACAGCCTAGAAAACCCTATAAGGAAGTTCTACTCTGTCACATGGGGCCCCTATGAGTTGAAAATCGACTTGACAGTAACTAACAATAACAACAATATGGCCTTTATGTGTATTAACACAATTACTTTTCATCAACCACATGAAGCAGACATTGTATCCATTTATAAGGGGGGAACTGAAGCATAGACAAAGTTTTCCCAGCTAGTTGAGTGGAAGAACCAGGTCAGCACACAGGTCTTGTGGTTCTTGAGGAACGGATCTGAAGATGACAAGAACTCCCGTTCACTGAGTGCTCACCATGTGCCCTACCAGCTGTCTATCAAATTGTCTCACTGCGGTGGCTTGTGTGTTGCTGTGATGCTGGAAGCTATGCCACCGGTATTTCAAATACCAGCAGGGTGACCCATGGTGGACAGGTTTCAGCAAAGCTTCTCTACTAATACAGTGTAGGAAGAAAGGCTTGGTGATCTACTTCCAGAAAGTAGCCAGTGAAAACCCTTTGGATCACAACAGAATATTGGCCAGTATAATGCTGGAAGATGAGCCCCTGAAGTTGGAGGGCACTCAAAATACACAGTGGCTGCAATAATGGACTCAAGCATACCAACGATCTTGGAGATGGTACGGGACCCGGCAACGCTTCATTCTGTCGTACATGGGAAAGCCATGAGTTGAAGCTGACTGGAGTGCAACTAACAACACTGCCAGCAGGTATGAGGCCATGGGCAAGATGTTCCACACATGTCATCTCATTTGATGTTACAGCTGCATAAGCTAGATACTATTATATCCTCCATCAAACATTTGAGGTCTAGGAAAGGTTAACAGCATGGTCAAGGTCACATAGCTAGTGAGTGGTTATGTTAGCACTTAAACTCAGACTTCTATTGCCAGAGCCAAAAATTATCAGAGGAAAGCTAGGACCTTAAGAACTAAACAAATACTGTCTCAAATGGCATCTCAACAAAGTATTTAAAAAACAAAAAATGTGTTTGCAATTCTTAGAAAAAGATGGTAGGATGAATAAACTTCTTGTTCCTGGTTATAGTTCTTTCTGGACATGGCATTGAAATTAAAAATTGACCATTGTTTTCATTCTAGAGATTAAGGCTTTCAAACGTTTCAGGTGTTTAGATACCAGACTGCAAGAGTATATAGAAATGCAGTAAAAAAAAAAAAAAAAAACCCAGTGCAGTATTCAATAGTAATTACAAAAAAAAAATTTTTTTTACTATGTTGGTTCTTTTCTTGAAGACTAATTTCCTTTCCTTTCTCAAGAACAACTTCTGTGGGTGTTTTATATTTGTAATTAATTTTGGGGGGCAGGGCGGACAGATAGCTCCTGTATAAGGGCTAGGAAAGCAAGAGTTAGATACCATTTAACCTGACCTTGTATATCAATTTCTGGTCTTCTGGGGAGAAAGACAGCCCGTTCATTCCAGGCATGCAATGAACTCTAAAAAAATACAAACAGTATAGAGCTGTGATTGGCAGAGGGACTGCTCTAGTGTGTTTACTGTGTTCCTAAGGGGAGTTCTTTGGTATTTTTGCAAAAAAAAGTCGAGTCTTCAGCATGATAACTGGCAAAACTTACTTTATGGAAAGTTGAAGGCAAATGAGCTAGAAAAGGTAATGCCAAGATACTCTCTATTTTCAGGGCAGATTGTTATTCCATATGGGGAGAAAATATGAAAAAGCTCTCCCAAACAAGTCCATGAAATTCAAGCCTCGATTCAGCCGATGGTGCCTTAGTGAGTCAGATTCTCCCAGTACCTAAGTTACTCCCTTACTCTCTGTAAGCAGTTAACCTTTTCTTTGGAGTTACCTTCTAGTAACCAAACTCTTAACCACTACGCCACGAGGGTTTCCATAGTAATTATACATTATAATTAATTTTAAGTACAGAGATAAACAATAAAAATCAACAACACCAGTATTTAAAGAGTATCTTGCAAATGGGGGCTGGCTTAGGTTAGGCTCTTTTAACAACTTTGAAGGCCCCACTTTGGAGCCCTGGTGGCTTAGCGGTTAAGAGCTTGTCTGCTAATCAAAAGGTTGGTGGTTTGAATCTACCAGCTGCTCCTTGGAAACCCTATGGGGCAGTTCTACCCTGTCTTATAGGGTCACTATGAGCTGGAATCGACTCAATGGCAATTTTATTTTTTTTCTTCTTTTGGTTTTAGGCACTACTGTGAGAGAAGGATGTGGCAGTCTGCTTCCATAAGGATTACAGACTTGGAAACCTGGTGAGGCAGTACTGCTTGGTCCTATAGGGTTGCTATGAGTCAGAAGGGACTAGCTGTCAATGGATCTTGGGTTTAGGCCCTACTACACATCATATCCAACTCAGTAAAATGAATCCACATCCCACATTACATATTGTTTTTGCTATACAAATTTAAAAAGGATCCTTATTTTGCTTTTAAAACTATTTGACTACAATTAAACTCCTTTAACTTTTGACAGGCCCTGATTGCTCTGCAATCATCTTGCAAACTGAAAAACTCCAGCCTACAAGTTTTTTTTCAAATGTAGTAAAATTTTTATGAATACTTATTTGACACTTCTTGAAGTTGACATAATTTTACATTTTGAACATTTAATTGGATTTTTATCTCGATTTTGCTGTTCTTGTATTTGCAGCCAATTCCTTTATGTTTCATGTCCCCAACATTTTCATAGGCCAGTGAAAAGCTCATAGGTTCTGGCCACGGAGGATCTCAGTGAGTGTCATGGAAAACAGAGCCCTGGAGATGGGATTTGGGAGGAAAGGAGACAGATTTCTGGTAAGAAGTGAATCATAAAAGAAGACATATTTAATATTTCCAGATAGTGTGTTACGTCCTGCACTGCTTTGATAATTATGATAATTATGTCTTGCTTCACCCGTAAGTAAGGCATCAAGCATTCACTAAGCAAGGGTTTACTCACGATCCAGCTCATACTAGGTATCACAGATGATAAAAAAGAAACAAAAGATGTGGTTGGTACCACTCCCTGCCCCCCAGGACCTAATAGATTAGTTGGGAAGAAAAATGTTATTCTCCTGAAGGTTTTGCCAAAAGTAACTGGACACAGGAGATTGCAAAATTCAAAACCCAGGGCTTGGGTACTTGATTGACTAAACTAGAACACTCACAATTGGTCTAGTGGTACCAAAATCACTTTTTTAAGTCATTCTTTTTAAAATACCTTACCAGTGGCTTCTGAACTAAGGTAGATAGGACCTGAGAAGCAGTGAGTTGCTGACAGCCCCAGCACTCTCCCCATTTGTGACAGAAGCAGTGTGAGAGTCCTTATGAAAGGGGTCAACAGAGCAGGAAGGTCACTTATTTTCTCCTCTCCCAGGGATGTCGTCTTAAACTGGGCTTAGATGCCTACTCCAGTTAGAGAAACTAGAAACATGAAGAGGAGATTTCTGTTGAAGTAAAACAGTCACATCTGAGTTTAATTCCCAATCTGCCCCTTATTTCTGTTACATTGCCCAATGGACATGGTCAAGATTTTGGCTCTGAAATGTACTCTGTTTTCTAAGGGCAAATGGAGTGTAGTGTTCTGAAAATAGGACAGGATGTTCAACAGAGGCCTGAATAACCAAGTGTGCTTTCCTAGTTGCTCTCACACAAATAGGTCCTATGATGGCAATGATATGGCTTCAATAACACTGAGAAGTTTTTTTCCTTCTGAGCAGGGTATACATGCAAGTAGATCATGGGGTAAAATATCTAACGCATGAGCGACTCTGCCAACTCAATGGAGTCACACAAATAGAGGGCAAAATCTGGCAGCAGGGTCACTGTGTGTCTGATCCAAGGATGATGAGTCAACATTTCAGACCCTGCAACAGCATGGGAAAGTCACCACTACCCTCACCCACCCCAGGGAAATAAATATGCCAACAACATGCCTCCATCTACTTAGAAAGAGCTCATTTCTGAGAACATTTGCCTTCAGCTATTGCTTGACATGACTGGAAGCAGGAGAAACAACTGTAGAGGATCTAACTCACCCTGAGGAACTGCCTAGCAGTCTGTAGATTATGTAAACTTAATCACGGGACCTTAATGTTGGTCTCGGATTTCTAGTACAAGGAGCGATCTAAGAAGATGCCGTTACTTGGGGCAGCCGGCATAACTAAGAATAATTTAAAGAGATGATGAGTAAAATCCTTGTGTGTGAGGGGTCATTTCAGCAAAGTGTCACATATGTCTGTGCAGGCTGGGCACTGCACAACTCTAGGGAGCACCATTTACACTGTTGTGCGTCCTGGAATCAAGCAACGTGATGACCCGGCATTTCTGTTTCTCAAATGATAAGACAATGCAAGCATATTTTTCATCTTCAAATCAATTCCAATGGTTCTCAAACTGAAGCACTGAGGCTGATATTCTGGGCTGTACAGAGAAAACAGTATCAGAGAGTGCTTAGGAGCACTTTCGAATCAGACTGACAAAGTTTACACCTGAGCCTGTCCCTTTAACCCAGTCAAGTTACTTGACCTCTCTATGCCTCAGTATCCTCAGTTGTAAAATGGGTGTAATCAGGGTGGCTGAGAGAATTAAATCAGATGATATAGGTAAAATACTTAAAATAGTGACTGGCATATGGTCAAAGACTCAATATATAACTATTACTATTAAAGAAGACAGTGCCTCCTTTTTGTTCAATAATTAGTGTTCTGGAATGAATTAAAAAAGTGATCAGAGATGTCTTATGATTCTACCTCAAGAGTATTAAGGACCCTGGAAAAAATATTCTCTATGTGTCCTTTAAGGCTGAAAACTAGCAATAGTTCACCAAAATGCTTTTCAAAAAAATGAGAACAGCTTTGTGACTGTAATTAAGAGCTTAAAAGAGTTTGTTGTAAGGGTTGTATCTGTTGGATACTTTCAGATGTAGTTATTTCTGAAGACTCCAGACATACAGAAATGTTCAGGTATTGAAGGAAACTGATAGGACTTCCAAATATAAGTGTCAAGCAGAAACTACAAAAATAATTTTATCTTCTTCCCTTTTTTTTTTTTTTAAATTTCAGGTGGTACTGAAAGCATGGCAAAAGGTAATCAAACCATTAAACGAAAAAAAAAAAAAAAAAAAACAAGCCCATTGCCATTGAGTCAATTCCAACTCATAGTGACCCTACAGGACAGAGCAGAACTGCCCCACAGGGTTTCCAAGGAGCGGCTGGTGACTTTGAACTGCCCACCTTTTAGTTACCGACCATAGCTCTTAACCATTACTCCACCAGAGTTTCCATTATAAGACTACTACTTGGGTAATCAGACATACATAAAAAAGTCACGCTTTTGAAAGCTAATAAAGTGCCTTTTTACTACTGACTAATAAATTTTTCTAATCTTCAGTTTTATTAAAAAGAAAAAAAAGATTAGTTGTAGCTCTGAGTTTCTCAGTCGTAAAATAACAACCCAAGAAAAAACATGAGGAAACTTGAAGGGTTTGGAAGATTTATTTGGTGTCCACTGATCCCTTTGTGTCAGCTCAAAACAAACTGTGAAGTCAATCATGTGACCTTCTCTTTCTGGTCTCGACAGGCTTCTGCCCTCTTCAATACAACCTTCCTCCAACCCACCATGCTCCTACGCTATCCACATGGATCTTCAGGTGCCCAGGGTGCCCATTGCCTCTGCTGGCGAGTTTCTGAGATCAGGGGGATGAGGCAGGAACCTCTCTGCCTTAAGGCTTGACCTTTGGCTATAAGGCTAAGGACCATGTGAGGAAGGCATCACCTTCAGATTACCATCTCTGTGGGTCCTTTTGCATCTTTTCATCAGAGACTTAGTAACCATTACAACAACATCGTACTGATGGCTCTTTTGGAAAAGGTGATCCCTTCTCTGCTGTCTCTTCCTCCCCCCTCTACCTCTGCCTGTGCTCAGAGGTCAGGCATATGCTGTCACGGAGTGAAGCAGACTGAATATAAGAAAAACAATAGCTTTAGAATGATGATGAACTCATATGTCAGGATAATGGGGCCTAAGTGGCTAGACATACTGAAAATACAAGTCTTAAAAGAGAGCAGTCAGCTCTCTCCCCCAGAAACAAGAGAACAACATGTTCAATATTTCTAATTGTAAAGAGAAACTGAAATTTCGAATTGCATATAAGATCTTCCCATTCAAAATGTTGGTACTAATATTAAAAAAAAAAAAAAAAAAAAACTTTGGTTACCGCTGTGGAAGCCAATAAAATAAGCTTGGCTTGGGGGTGGTGGTTGTGTTAGCAAATTCATTTTTAATTGCTGTTTAAGACCTACCAGCTTTACTCTTTTATTAATATCTAATAAACTCATATATGCAGAGTGGCTAATGCATCAATTGGCTAATATTCACACATGCGCACACACATTCCAGTTGCCATTGAGCTGATATAGACTTATGGCAATCCCATGTGTGTCAGAGTGGAATGGTGCTCCGTAGGGTTTTCTGTGACTGTAACTCTAGGCTAATATTAGGCATTTATATTTTAATAGTGGATATGGTAACTAATGACACGTGCAAAGCTAGAGATAGAAAACCAAAAGGGAAAAACACACTTGGCTTTTCACAAGCCAAAAGAACTGAAGAAAAATTCAAGCCTCGATTTGTAATATTGAAGGGTTCCATGGGAAAACCATTAAACAACACAGGAAGCATCGAAAGAAGATGGAAGAATACACAGTCATTATGCCAAAAAGAATTGGTGGATGTTCAATTATTTCAGGAGGTAGCATGTGATCAGAAACCAAAGGCACTGAAGGAAGAAGTTCAAGCTGCACTCAAAACATTGGCAAAAAACAAGGATCCAGGAATTGATGGAATACCAACTGAGATATTTCAACAAACTTGCAGCACTGGAAGTGCTCACTCGTCTATGCCAAGAAATCTGGAAGACAGGTACCGGGCCAACTGACTGGAAGAGATTCATATTTATGCCTATTCCCAAGAAAGGTGATCCTACTGAATGCAAAAATCATCAAACAATATCTTTAATAGCACTTGCAGGTAAAATTTTGCTGAAGATCATTCAAACGCGGCTGCAGCAGTACATCAACAGGGAACTGCCAGAAACTCAAGCTGGATTCAGAAGAGGACATGGAACAAGGGAAATCATTGCTGATGTCAGATGGATCATGGCTGAAAGCAGAGAATACCAGAAAGATGTTTACCTGTGTTTTATTGACTATGCAAAGGCATTTAACTGTGTGGTCCATAACAAATGATGGATAACATTAAGAAGAATGGGAATTCCAGAACTTAATTGTACCCATGAGGAACCTATATATAGATCGAGAGGCAGTGATTCAAACAGAACAAGGGGATACTGTATGGTTTCAAGTCAGGAAAGGTGTGCGTCAGGGTTGTATCTTTTCACCATACTTATTTGACCTGTATGCTAAGCAAATAATCTGAGAAGCTGGACTATACGAAGAAGAATGGGGCATCAGGATTGGAGGAAGACTCACCAACAGCCCGCATTATGCAGATGACCAACCTTGTTTGCTGAAAGTGAAGAGGACTTGAAGCACTTACTGATAAAGATCAAATACCACAGTCTTCAGTATGGATTACACCTCTACACAAAGAAAACAAAAATCCTCACAACTGGACCAATAAGAAATATCATGATAAATGGAGAAAATTTTGAAGATGTCAAGGATTTCATTTTACTTGGATCCACAATCAACACCCATGGAAGCAGTGGCCAAGAAATCAAAGGACACATTGCATTAGGCAAATCTGCTGCAAAAGACCTCTTTAAAGTGTTAAAAAACAAATATGTCACCTTGAAGTCTAAGGTATACCTGACCCAAGCCATGGTGTTTTCAATCACCTCATATGCATGTGAAAGGGGGACAATGAATAAGGGAGACTGAAGAAGAACTGAAGACTTAGAATTGTAGTGTTGGTGAAGAATACTGAATATACTATGTATTGGTGGAAGAAGGAACTAATTTTTCTTGGAATAAGTACAACCAGAATGCTCCTTAAAGATAAGGATATCGAGACTTTGTCTCACATATTTTGGACGTGTTATCAGGAGGAATCAGTCTCTCTAGAAGGATATCGTGCTTAGTAAAGGAGAGGGTGAGTGGAAAAGAGGAAGACCATCAACGAGATGGACTGACATAGTGGCTGCAACAATGGGCTCAAGCATAACAACAATTGTGAGGATGTCACAGGACTGGGCAGCATTTCCCTCTGCAGTATGTGTGGTTGCTATGAGTTGGAACCAACTCAAGGGCACTTAACAGCAACAATAGTAACTAACAATAACTTAATACAGTGAAATTAATTTCCAATGATATACATTTCAGGGAAGAAAATTTTTAATTGGAGAATGAATTGTAATGAAACGGTAAATGACTAGTCCATCTATGCACAAAATCAATCCTAGTAAAACCAGACCAAACCCATTGCCATCAAGTTGATTCTGACTCGTAGTGACCCTAGAGGACAGAGTAGAACTGCCCCATAGGGTTTCCAAGGAGCAGAAAGTGGATTCCAGCTTCTGACTTTTTGATTAGCAGCTGAACGCTTAACCTCTGTGCCACCAAAAAAAAAAAAAAAAAAAATTCCTTTGTTACTCTTTAGTTAACCATTAACCAAGGTCTGAGTGACTAGTTCAATGACTAATGTGGCTAGGGGAACCAGAGAAGGAGGGATAAAACTAACATTTATTCAACATCTGCTATCTACTTGGTTGTCTATCTATATTTTTACTTCTAATCTTCAAAACAACTCTAAAATGTAGTTGTAATTATTCCTTTTTTGTAGCTGTAAATTTCTGTTTGGAAAGGTCATGTCTAACTCCTTTACATCATGATCTTCTATTATACGATGAATATTGATGTTGCCAAATATTAGTTCAGGAGCTGGTACATTTGGCAAGCATAAAAGACACACACACACACACACACGCACACACGCACACATACACACACTCCAGACTTTAAAAAAGGTGAAACTCACTAAGCTAGGCAGTGTCAGCCTCCACCTAATAATTCAAAGGCAGGAATTCTGTGTTGACAATAGGTCCCTTTTCATTTCAGCTGAGTCATCATTGTGTCATTGTTCTGCATTGTACATAATGTATACACTCACTGGGATCTCATACTTCTTTATATCCATCACGAAACCCAAGACAGGGCAGAGAGTGTAATTAAAGTAGGTGATTTAACTCTTTAGATCTTTCTAAAGGAGAGATGGGAGTCCGGTTGGAACAGGAGTAGTCAACAGAGATGAGGAAAGATTAAGGGACAGTAAAATCTGCCCTGACTACAAAAGAAGTTAAGGGAAGAATTGAAAGTGAAACTAGTTCATACATTTCTGTGACACCTTCAGAGTTAACAATTATAAGGGAGTCTACCAACATGACGACATTCGTTAAGGCTTCCACAAGTAGGTAAATGTATCTTCCCATGCAATATCAAATATAATTATGACATTATCAGCTTAATCCAACATCATATAAATCCCAAATAATTAAAACTACTATCTATTTAGAGGAATCCCTGGTGGCATGGTGGTTAAGAGCTACAGCTGGTAACCAAAAGGTCTGCAGTTTAAATCTACCAGGCGCTCCTTGGAAACTCTATGGGGCAGCTCTACTGTGTCTTATTAGGGTCTCTATGAGTCGGAATCCACTTAAAGGCAACGGGTTTGGTTTTTGTCATATCAGTTTGGAAGATGGTACAGGACTGGGTAGTTTTTCATTCTGTTACACATAAGGCTACCATGAGTAGAAGCTGACTCAATGGCAATTAACAACAACAATAATAACATTTACAGTAGCATTTCATACTTATAAAGAAAAAAATATAAAGGAGGGACCAGTAAATATTTACGGGCCATTGTGGTAAATACAAAGAAGTAAAAGAAGTAGTTTCTGCTTCAAGGAGCTTACAGTAAAAAGAGGGGATTGGGTTGTAGGAGACATATGTCCATGAAAAATATCACATTATTGTTTTATTGCTTCATGATCTTATCATATTTGAATTTTTTTGTTCATTTCTTGATTGTAGCTCTCACCTGCTAGACTGTAACTTCCATGAGTGCCTGAATTGCCTGTCTTACATCTTCCAAAGTCTGAAGTGCCTAGAGCAATACCTAACATTCAGAAGGCACTCAATAAATATTGGGCAAATACATGAAAGAATAAATGATTGAATGAATGGCACAAATCATGAATGTTATGATGGAAAAGTAGAGAAGGAGAAATCTTTGTGGGCTGAATAGTTAGAGAAGGCTTCAAGGAGAGAGGATCTGAGATATGGGGCTGGAAAGCTAGGGGAAGACAGAAGGAAATTCCCTAGAGAAGAACAGCATTTACAAAAAGGGCAAGCAAGGCCTAAGAGATGCTTGGGTGTAAGGTATCATTCCATCAGTAATTCTCTTTTTTTTAATAATTTTTATTGTGCTTTAAGTGAAAGTTTACAAGTCAAGTCAGTCTGTCATGCAAAAAACTTATATATACCTTACACCTTACTACACGCTCCCAATTACTCTCCCCTCAATGAGACAGCCCACTCCCTCCTTCCAGTCTCTCTTTTCGTGATCATTTTGCCAGCTTCTAACCCCCTCTACCCTCTCATCTCCCCTCCAGACAGCAGAGGCCAATATAGTCTCAAGTGTCCACCTGATGCAAGTAGCTCACTCCTTATCAGCATCTTTCTCCAACCCATTCTCCAGTCCAATCCATGTCTGGTGAATTGGCTTCTGGAATGGTTCCTGTCCTGGGCCAACAGAACGTTTGGGGACTATGACTGTCAGGGTCCTTCTAGTCTCAGTCAGACCATTAAATCTAGTCCTTTTATGAGAATTTGGGGTCTGCATCCCACTGATCTCCTGCTCCCTCAGGGGTTCTCTGTTGTTTTCCTGTCAGGGTAGTCATCGGTTGTGGCCGGGCACCATCTAGTTCTTCTGGTCTCAGGATGATGTAGTCTCTGGTTCATGTAGCCCTTTCTATCTCTTGGGCTCATAATTACCTTGTGTCCTTGGTGTTCTTCATTCTCCTTTGATCCAGGAGGGTTGAGACTCACTGATGCATCTTAGATAGTCACTTGCTGGCATTTAAGGCCCCAGACGCCACTCTTCAAAGTGGGATGCAGAATGTTTTCTTAATAGATTTTATTTTGCCAGTTGACTTAGATGTCCCCGGAAACCATGATCCCCAAACCCCTGCCCCTGCTTTGCTGACCTTCAAAGCATTCAGTTTATTCAGGAAACTTCTTTGCTTTTGGTTTAGTCCAGTTGTGCTGACCTCCCCTGTATTGAGTGTTGGCCTTCCCTTCACCTAAAGTAGTTCTTACCTACTATCTAATTAGTAAATACCCCTCTACCACCCTCCTTCCCTCCCCACTCTCGTAACCACAAAAGAATGTGTTCTTCTCGGTTTAAACTATTTCTCAAGATCTTATAATAGCAGTCTTATACAATATTTGTCCTTTTGCAACTGACTAATTTCACTCAGCATAATACCTTCCAGGTTCTTCCATGTCATGAAATGTTTCACAGATTCCTCACTGTTCTTTATTGATTGTAGTATTCCATTGTGTGTATATACCATAATTTATTTATCCATTCATCCATTGATGGGCACCTTGGTTGCTTCCTTCTTTTTGCTATTGTAAGCAGTGCTGCAATAAACATGGGTGTGCATATATCTGTTCGTGTAAAGGCTCTTATTTCTCTAGGATATATTCTGAGGAGTGGGTCCATCAGCAATTCTTAATGAAGAGATTTGGAGTTGTATAAAGAAGAATTGTCTAATGAAGATGGAATGAAATTCCTTGGGGTCGGTGGGGTAAATAATTTTGTCAGAAAAGATATTGGGGCTTTGGGTACAAGATCGCATAGGAGAAATGTGGTAGTGGGCAATCAAGCCCTGAGGAGTAGATAGAATTTTTAAAGTTTCTTTCATCCTTGGGATTCTAGCCTCTGTTTTTGCCTTGTTGCTAAAATGATTTAGGGAAAATTTTTAAAAGCTTTGAATTAGCTATAAATGGTACTTGGCCTTTTCCTTTCTAAATCAAGAGAAAGCTCAATTAACCACAAGGGTTATTTTATTTTATATTTGGTGATAGAATATTTCAGCGGGTAGAGAAGCGACTGTTTTACAACTTAGCTCTAGAAGTGGTAATTGAGAGTGACATTTAAAAAGCTTTTTCTACAGATTTCAGCAGATGATTAATCCTTGAGTTTTGAAGGCTTATGATATGATAAAGTATTTTTAAAGCACACTATAATTAAAAACTTTGTACAAAAATATCCTTAAATCTCACCCTATGACTGCTCTTATCTTGAACTTCAGGTAAACATTTGGCTTCCCATCTGATTTTATGATAAATAATTAATTTGCATTATACTTACAAGTACTAAGTATAAGCTCATTTTTTGACATTATAGTTTTGTTTAAATGTTCCAGACACACAGAATAAAGAGAATCCTTGATTGAAAATATTTGCACACACATGGACACGGAATCAACACTGTGTCCCTGACCATTATAGGGAGCGCTATTGCTGCTAATATCCTCTGAGCAGCTACTTCTACACGGTAATGTCTTTACTGCAAAAACCTACATTTCTCTGCCTGAGGGCTTCTTAACACATTTGAGTCTTCGCCCAAAGGCTTTCTTTTCCTGGTCTCAGTTTCGTGCTTGGCCCACTCAAAAACCAATGGAAGTGGTATGTAGTAATGATCCTCAGAAGAATGCCTCAATCAGTGATGGATGAGGGAGCTGGGTAAATACCCCACCTTCCCCCTCCCACAGTTGGGATAACTCCAAAGCATGTTCCATGCTGTGGAATTGAGCCTCAGTTTTCCCATTGTGATAACTGGCATGCTGGCGCAGGCTTTATTGGTTTCTTTCCATTTCCTGTCTCACTTCCCCACTCCTCTGCTTAGGCTTCTTGAGCTCTCTAAATAAACAACTTGTACTTTAATCGTTGTCTGAGGGTCTGCTTCTAGGGAAACATAGACCAATACATCCATCTTCCACTATTCTGGGGACACCAAAGATTGGGACTTGGAAACACAAAGAAAGTGATTCAAGTGAGACGAGTGGTTACGTTTGTTTGTTTGCCTTTTGTCAAACACTGAAATGCTGCCATTTTATCTTAATAAATTGTAAACTATTTCTCAAACCTCTTTCTTTTCTGCATACTCTGGCTCTTCTCTATAATTTGGCCTTTTTCGTCTCTGGCTTGCACACCAGGATGTAGGTCAATGAGAAACACTGCAATAAAAAAATGCTTACAGCTTCACAGTTCTTACCACATGAACCAAAAATAGTCCTTATTTTTCTTTCTGTGAAGAAGTCATATGGATAGCTCATATCTTGGCAAGTGAATGTGTTATTTCTAGAAGAGATGGAAATGCTGCATGGACCTAGATCTGCTGCTGTAAAGATTTACAGCCTAGAAAACCCTATGGGGCAGGAGGTAGAATCAACTTAACAGCACCTAACAACAACAGCAAATACCTGTTACTTTGAAATCAACTTCCTGTCCATGTGAACCAACAGATGCAAACATATACACATGTACACACACACACGTGCACACTTGACATACATATCTTAATAGTCTGAACAGACTAAAGAAACTGTTGATCAATCACAATAAATCCTAAATTTAGAGTATATATCTGAGCCATATGCCTTGTCTAACAAGGTTTGCCTGTCTTAAGTAAAAAGAATTTGGAGCAGTTTAGAGATTCATAGATTTAAATGAGACTTGACATTAATCAACACTATTTAAAAGTCAGGTATGTCAGAAAGGCTCCTGAATTTTCAATTATTATACAGCAAGAATCATAGCTTAGGGAGAGGAAAAGCACAGATTTTTTTCAAGTGTCTGAGACCAGTAAAGAACCATTATGTCTCTTTGCCCTGTTGAATACTTAAGGAAGGAAGAAGCCCACTGTGAAGTGTTGAGGTAGGGATGGGAAAAGAGATATTTTGGTGTGATTTTCATCTTTCTTTTGCTGAGTTGGAATAGAAAAGAATTTTGAGGTGGTTTGAAGGTTAAAAAGAAAGAAACCAAGAAGTAAGAGAGCAAAGGGTAAAACATTTCCAGATATTTTATAATCACTTAAATATTTGATCAAAAGGTACATAAAGATAATGGTCGAAACCCCCACATTATGTATGCTAGGAACTTCAGAGCTATGGGGCTTTGCATCATAAAAGCAGATAACAGGGCATTTTAAATTCAAAGTGCCAATTAAGTTTATGAGCTTTTGCAAATGACATTTTTCTTTGCATCTTTGTCAAAGTTAAAGCTAGTCTTCTAAAACATATTATTTGTGCTCCTTTATTCTTTCAACATAGGATATATTCCTTTATTTTATGTAGTTTGAATAATTGATGATCACATTCTTGAGCAAGTAAATGTGGCTACATCTTGGGTTATAAATGGAGAAGAAGGATATATACAAGGTAGTAAATATTTCAGCATGGTAAAATATCACAAAGCTCAGAGTAAATTTCCACCTTGCTGTTGGTTTGTACATAAACTGTACTCAGATGGGCACAAGGAAAGACATCTTGGCTTACATGGTGGAAAAAAAGCCAAATTCTATTAACTCGACGGCAGTGAGTTTGGTTTTTGGTTTATTAACAAATCCACAGACGCAGTTTTACATAATGAATCCTAGAATGTGGTTAGTGTCTGTGCCAGCTGTGGAGGCAGGAAGTAAACATCACCAAAATTCATTGATGATGGATATGAACTTGGCATGGTGACTGGAGTGAGGCAAGCAGATGTCGTAACAATCACTGGACACCTGTCTTCTTCAGCTCTATGAAAGCATCTGCCGCCTTACACATGGGCAGAGGTTTAGAAATGAGAAAGCCCATCCCTAGGACATTGAACTCCAAAACCTGAGGCCAGGTTCAAGTGCTGCCTTCCTGTCTCAGTGGAGTATTTCCAAGTCTACTCTAGCAATTTGAGATTGTAGTCAGTCAAGAAATGCTAGGCGTGACCTCAGAGCTGGAGGCATGCACCAGCCTCACAGCTGTCAATCCAGGCTGGGAATCTGAAGCCTAACAGGTGGTGAGAGGCCTTCTGCACGTACCAGCTGCCTTTATCAGGCCAGTGCAGATCTGAAAGAAGTTTCTGGCACTTGCCTAGACTTTGAGAGCCCCATGGCTTGATGAGCACCAGTTGGCAAGAGGAGAGAGTCCCAAACAAGGTCAGTTTTGAGAAGGCTAAGTTCTGGCCCTTCTGAAGCAGATGCATTTGCCCCACTGACTAGAGGAGACAAACAGGCCCTCATGCAAATGTTATCTGCCTGCTTCAGTCAGTGGAAGGGAGGCCAGTTAACACATTTTCCAACCTTTATCAAAATCCATTAACTCATTGCTCCACTTAGATAGGAGTAACAAGGTAGGGGGCCAGGAGTCTTCTGCAACAGCCCTTTATTAAGGATATATTTTGGGTCCTCCGCTTTACATATCTGAACATAAAATGACAGGAACAATAGTCTAACAAAGGGCAACAGCCTCTTCCTGCATACAGTCAAGTTAGGTCTGACTTAACCTGCTTCTTACACACATATATGAATTAAAACAGCTCTTTCCCTCATGTGGGATCCTGGCTCACCAGTCACAGGCACTGAACTAGCAGGAAGATTCTGAAAACAATGGGGGTATGGGTGAGATAGGGGCAGGAGATGGGTTGCTCATAGGAAATGAAAAGCTCTAAAGCCCAAAGCATTTCCCTTAATTTTTTCCATTTCATTCCCTTGAGGATAAGCAGCTGGCTATTCTCAGAGCTGGAGTGGACTGGCTTATTATAAACTATTCATTCTACCTTCAGATATTTTCAGGCCCTCTGTTATGACAGTTGATTCAATTATGCCTCAAACCAAGCCAGATGCATCTCAAAGGTGTCTGACCTTAACCTCTTGAGAGGGAACAAGAGCAAAGAGGTTAGGAAATTTTGGTTGTCAATTGATCTTACTTCCTTCATGAAAGATGGTTCTCTCTCTCTTTTTTTTTTTAATGTAAAATAAGCCTGGATTAATTAACTTTTGACAAATGACAGGGAAGGGATGAATTTCTAACTGATAGCATACACCTTAACAAAGGAGTCCTGGTGGCACAATGGCTAAATGCTTGGCTGTTAACCAAAAGGTCGGGGTTCAAATTCACCAGATGCAATGTGGGAGAAAAAAAAAAAAAAAAAAGCTGGTGATCTGCTTCCATAAAGATTACAACCCAGAAAACTCTATGCGGGAGTTATACTATGTGCTATAGGGTCACTACAAGTTGGAATCAACTCGACAGCACACAACAACAGCACCTTAAGAAAGAATAGAAATATATGTAGTATTTATTTTAAAATAGAAGTGTCTTCAATTAGCAAGACCACATTGATGCATGGAATACATTAATAATATGTTATGACAAGACAATCAAGACCTGAAAACAGACTGCCTCATATGCATGCGAAAGTGGACAACGAATAAAGAAGACTGAAGAAGAATTGATGCATTTGATTTATGGCGTTGGCAAAGAATATTCCATGGGCTACAAGTCTGTCTTGGAAGAAGTACAGCCAAAATGTTCCTTAGAAGGGAGGATGGTGAGACTTCATCTCACATACTTTGGACATGTTATCAGGAGGGACCAGTCCCTGGAAAAAGACATCATTCTTGGTAAAGTAGAGGGTCAGGGAAAGAGAGTAAGACCGTCAATGAGATGAATTGACACAGTGGCTGCAACAATGAGCTCGAGCATAACAATGATGGTGAGGATGGTGCAGGACGGGGCAATGTTTCATTCTGTTGTACATCGGGTTGCTATGCATTGGAAATGAGTTGATGACACCTAACAAAGACAACACTGTTGAATAACCTGCTGAGCTCACATAGCAAGGGGCATATACCTATTAACTGTCAAGGATATAAAACTGAATTTTGTGACAGAGAAGTAATGAATTAAAATAACAAATTCTGTGCATTTTCTTTAATTTTTGAAAAGAAAAAGATGCCCATTCCCTGAGGGATAGCTTTAAAAGTTTTGTATAGAAAAGTTACATATAGAATGTACATAATAAAGGTTGGATGAAATTGCTTCAAACCAAAGAAGCCATTGAGAACAAAAAATGGTTGTGAAAGAGGGGGAAATAAATTTCTTGTAAATAAAGCACAGCACAAAAGTATACTTAAAGACTGACTACAACTTAGAGAAAGAGAATATTTATAAAGGAATATGCAAAAATGTTAAAAAAATATTGTGTTATGGTATTAGAACGATGGGCAAGATTTTTTTTTATTTTTGCAATTATTTGATGCATTGCTTTTTTGTAATTAACAATAGCTAAAAAAGACAAACTATGTAAGTACAGCCTCTTATTAAAAAAACCGCTAATGTCATAATATTTTAGCTCAATCTGTGTCTTAAATACTTTGGACATGTTGTCAGGAGGGATCAGTCCCTGGAGAAGGACATAGTGCTTGGCAGAGTACAGGGTCAGCGGAAAAGAGGAAGACCCTCAACGAGGTGGATTGACACAGTGGCTGCAACAATGAGCTCAAGCATAGCAATGATTGTAAGCATGGCTCAGGACCTGGCAGTGTTTCGTTCTGTTGTGCACAGGGTCGCTATGAGTCGGAACCGACTCGACGGCACGTAACAACAACAACTATATGCAGAGTAATTTTTTCTGACCTTTTATTTTTTAATGAATTAGGAAAATGCTTCTTTATTTTAAGAAAAGAGAAGAACTATCCTCAATGTTCACTTTGGTTGGTCATTAGTTAAGACAACACACACAGGAAAAAGTTTAGGTTATCAAACACTAAGAGTATTTATTTAAAAAACAAAGTCCCTGCTTTCAAAGTGCTTATAAGCAAATGGCAGTCAAATTAAGCTCAATCATAGAGCCACTGTGGAGTTTAGTTAAGCTACATGCAAATTTCAAATACAGGAGAATCGTTTTATATATTTTTTCCAGAAGCATTTTCTTTTTTCCCCTTGAAAAAGATAATACAATTTAGCCAAGGAAAAATAAACTAGAGAAAATGGCTTGGCATTGACTCAAAACTCTGCATACTTGAATTCTAATTTGTTTCTAACGTCAGAAGAAAGGTCTGCCCCCTCCCCCCACCCCGGTATAATACTTTCAAACCAATTGGACTTCATCATGCATGAAAAACTTATCTCTGACCTTTAGCAGTAATTTTACTGATAGAAAAAAGTTTCAAACACTCACTTGTGGAAAGGAAACAGACATTTGCTCACAGTCTACAAACTCAGGCACAGCTAACAGTAATTTTCCATTGATCAGGAGAAAGTCATGTAAATTACATAGCTAAGGTTGGCTTTAGACTGGTCCTACATAAACTTCATCTGTAATTCTTCCTTTATTGTTTTGTGTGGGTAAAATATCAACCAATTTTGTATAAAAAAAGATGTCACCAATATTTTTGAGGTGACCTGTAATTACTACATGTGATATGGTGTATTTACCAACTATGTATTTTATTAATTGTGCTCATGAGGAACCTGTACATAGACAAAGAGTCATTTGAACAAAATAAGAGGATATTGTGTGGTTTAAAGTCAGGAGAGGTGTGCATCAGAGTTGCATCCTTTCACCATACTTATTCAATCTGTATGCTGACCAAATAATCCCAGAAACTGGACTATACGAAGAAGAACGTGGCATTAGGATTGGAGGAAGATTCAGTAACAACCTGTGATATGCAGATGACACAACCTTTCTTGCTGAAAGAGAAGAGGACTTGAAGAACTTACTGAGATGCAGATGAAAGAATACAGCCTTCAGTATGGATTACACCTCAACATAAAGAAAACAAAAATCCTTACAACTGGACCAATAAGCAACATCATGATAAATGGAGAAAAGATTGAAGTTGTCAAGGATTTCATTTTTCTTGGATCCACAATCAACACCCTTGGAAGCAGCAGTCAAGAAATCAAATGACAGATTGCACTGGGCAAATCTGCTGTGAAAGATCTCTTTTAAGTGTTGAAAAACCAAGATGTCACTTTGATGACTAAGGTGCACCTGACTCAAGCCATGGTATTTTCAATCACGTTGTGTGCATGCAAAAGCTGAACGACGAATAAGGAAAACGAAAGGAGAATTGATGCCCTTGAATTACAGTGTTGGTGAAGAATATTGAATATACCACGCGTGGACTGCCAGAAGAACAAGCCTGTCTTGGAAGAGGTACAACCAGAGTGCTCCTCGGAATTGAGGATGTTAAGACTTCATCTCACATACTTTGGACTTGTTATCAGGAGACACCACTCCCTGGAGAAGGATATCATGCTTGGTAATGTTAGAGGGTAAGTGAAAAATAGGAAGACACTTAAGGAGATGGATTGACACATTGGCTGCAACAATGGGCTCAACCATAGCAATAGTTGTAAGGATGGCGCAGGACTAGGCAGTGTTCCGTTCTGTTCTACATAGGGCTGCTGTGAGTCAGAGCCAACTTGAGGGCACCTAACAACATGTATTTTGTGCATTTGTAATATTTATCAAACCACCTTTAAAATGCTGCTGGGAAATGTACTAAAGTACACTTTTATGACATTGTTTCTAACAAATGCTGTAGTAAGAGTTTTGTCAATGACTTTTTAAATTTCCATATCATGAGAAGTTTTAGAGATGTATTTTTCCAAACACAGGTAGGAGGATGAGTTCCATACCTTGAGCCAGTTTGACAGGAACCAAGAAACCAAACCGTCCATGCTACGTCTAAAACAATGAAGCAAAACTATCATCAAGGGTCAGTGGAGGAACCACCCAGTCCACACCCATAAATGCTATGATAGTCCTGGTCATATCCCCAGCCACACATTTCTGAGTTTTCTGTGGCCAATCTTTCTCTCTCATATTCTCTAGTTCTGTAATAGCCAGGCTTCCAATACAAAGGGGTGTGTGTGTATGTGTGTGTGTGTGTGTGTGTGTGTGTGTGTGTGTGTAGCCAAACTCACTTGTTAAAGGTGAGATGTTGATAAGCTTTGAGAAATACTCTAACCAAGCTGATTAAATGAACTAATACATGTAAACCACTTTGAACAGTGCCTGGAACTTAATAAAAACTACATAAAAATAAATAAATAAATAAAAACTACATGATGTCCACAAATTCTGGAAACATAGGCAAATAGACATAATAACAAACAGAACATCTTCAGTCTGTCAAGATAAAAAGATTATCTATGTTTCCAGACTTTAGGGACATCCTATACATAAATATAAGCTACAATTTAGGAAAACTTTTCTGTAGGGGAAAATAAGGGCAAAATATTTTTAACCATGAAAACATGCTGAATTTTAACTTAAAGGCATTTACTAATAACTTATTTGATATATTTGTTATCCATATCTTGTCTCCAGCACCCTGTAACAAAACCTTAAACAAGCTGTTTATACTGTTAATTGCTTCTTTAATATTCAAAAAACATTTTATGAACAAAACATATTGAGATATGACAAATCAGAGTTGTGAAGACTGAAAAAAAAAAGCGGTATAAGACTAAGAGGGTATAATTTGTTAGTAACAATGACGAAATTCTAAAAACAGTGAAATGAAAGCACAAATTTCTCCTTTGTCTGCCTCCTCCTTTTCTCTCCTCCCTTCTTTTTTGCCTTCCTTCCTTCCTTTCTATTCATTCATTCACCAACCAATTAACCAGGCTACAATTAATAGATGAAGACTTTTTTTTTAATTAAAAAAAAAAAAAATTAAGCAATTTACTGTTCTTTTGATTAATGCATTTGTAACAAAAGAGAATAATTCAAAGTTTTCCACTAGCTAAAGTCTGTTGGTTTAAGTACCCATCCCAGCAGAAACACACTTAACCCAGGGATGGAACACCAGTCCAGTGACATTCATATTAAACTTGACGTGGATCTATGTTCACCACGTGCAAATCAAAAAAAAAAAAAAAAAAAAACCCAAAAGCTTTATTGTTAAGTTGATTCTGACTCACAGTGACCCTGTAGGACAAAGTAGAACTGTCCCCATGGGGTTTCTAAGGAGCAGCTACTTGATTCAAATGGCTGGCCTTTTGGTTGGAAGCCGAGCTCTTAACCACTGTGCAACCAGGATTCCACACCTTGTGCAGTCTCATCTTAGTATGTGTCCGTCAAGCTCTTATTCCCTCTCTCTGATTTCCCTGCTGTTCTCACTCTCCCAACTTGGCAACCTAATTGGTTCTCCTGATTCTATTGTGTTACCTGGCCTATGCCTTTTTCTCCCTGGGGGTGCATTCCTGGAAACTGGCCTTGTTCAGTGCCTTCCTCCAATCGCATGTACAGTAATACCACATTCTCAGATCTATTACTCTCCCTGGACAAAACACTTATGCTCAGGGTTGGAATCAGGCTTTTCAAACACAATCTCTGTTAACGGGAAGATTTAAGGATCTCCCATTACCTGTTGCTGTCCAGTTGATTCTGACTCATAGTGACCCTGTAGGATGGGATAGAACTGTCCCATAGTGTTTCCAAGGAGTGGCTGGTGGATTCAAACTGCTGACCTTTTGGTTAGAGGCAGAGCTCTTAACCCCTGGGCCACCAGGGCTCCTTAAGGATCTCAGTAGGATTTCATTTGTAATGGATTAAACATGGATGTATGTCTTAAATCTGGCCTCATGCTCATTTTCTTTCTTCGTGGTCCCCTGTTCTTTTTTCCTTTCTCTCACGGTCCCCTTCAACATCAAGGAGAGTCTGGAATGGAAAAGTGGTCATAAAAGAGAAGCCAGAGCTGTGTTCTGAAATGTCCATGCGATGGAGAGAAGAAGAACAGTCTTCTCTAGTGCTGTGAAAAGGAACCTCAGGACTGAACAGTGTCTGAAAAGGCAACTTTTTGTTCACTATATGTAGTGTCCTCGAGTCACTGGTCATTGCTTGCAGCACAGAAGTCACAGAATGAAATGAGAAAAGTGCTGGATGGAATTGGGAAGTATAAGCAAACAGGAAGTGAGCTCCCCTGGCATATTCTGTGTTGACATCACTGGTGTTCATGTTAAAAGGTCTTCCAAAAACAGGACACACACATGCATATACACACACATACACACTATAGCGTCTTCTCAAACAACATGAAACCATTCGGGCTTAAGAATTTATGAACTGATTAAATGCAATCTTAGTCATAAATTTCCAATTCAGTAATTGAGAAAACGGCTAAAACCTCTGGCTTATATAACAATTAAGTAACAATTTAGTGATAATGTAGTTTGAGGATGTCTTCAAATCTCAGGTATGCAACTTATTAGCTGTACAATGATGAGGAAAACATATAACTTCCATTGGTCACATATTTTTTCTGGGCTAACTAAAATACACGAGTGGTACAATAACTAGCACAATTCCTTAGCTTAGAATTTATAATCAATAAATGTTGAACTGTTGGAAGAAGTCAAAAAACTACATGTTAAGGAAAATAACGCAATCATTTTTTATTGCTTTTGTTCTTATCGCTCACTCAGTAGTGCTGGGATGGAGCTAATATCCATTGCCATCTAGTTGAATTCTGAGTCACAGCACCTCTACAGGACAGAGTAGAATTGTCCCATATGGTTTCCAAGGATGTAAATGTTTATGGAAGCAGACTGCCACGTCTTTCTCACGTGCAGCAGCTAGTGGGTTTGAACTGCTAATTTTTTGGTTTGGAGTCCAGTGCTTAACCACTGCATCACCAGAGCTCCACGGAGGTAATACCAAGCTCTCACTAACCCTAGAGGAATATACTGATACTGTTGCATGAGACCAAAGGCAACTAATCATGGCCATAAGATGGTCATGAAGTAGCTGGTTCCAATTCAGAACAATAATTAATCAATCCACTAAAATACACTTTCTGGGCCCATGCCATCCCTTTGGAAACACATGTTTAGGGAAAAAGAAGAGTGCCTTGTAACTTAAATTGATGTTTCTCACCTGAGTTTGTTTAAGAGGCCCACAGTTGAGAACCCTGGTGTTCCAGGAGCTTTGTGACTCATCAGTCAAACCCCATGCTGTCTCAAATGTCCATCTAGTCTTGTGTCATGGATTAGATTACTGTTTAGCTGCCTTCTCTGTCCTCTCCTCTCCCTGCTCTGGTGAGATTGAGCTTGGCCATATGATGTGTCTTGGCCAATGCAATGTGGGCAGAAATGAGACTGCCAGTTCCACAATGAGGCATTGAGAGTTACCAAGTGCTCCCATTCGCCATTCTGGGAGTTCTCAACCATGCCATGAGAAAAACATGCCTTGGGAAGCTGCTGGTCCAAGAAAAAGAAAAACAAAACAAACATAAGGATAGACCTGAAGGCAACCTACAGGCTAAAGCAAAGCCACCCCAGCCCACTAGGAGACGAAACAAAAGCTTATTGTTGTATGTTATTGAGATTTTATAATTGCTTTTATGTAGCATTATTGTAGTGATTGCTGACTAATACACTTTGCAATAATTAAAAAAAAAATCAACGTAGGTAATACGTGTAATTTTCTTTTTCCATTGGAGCCCCAAGAGTTCTGAGCAGCTTAACTAGCCCACAAACTTCCTATTTTATTATACCCATTCAAATTGACCCTAGCAGCCCAGCCTCTTACCATCCCACAAATTTGCCTTACAGAGAGTGCTGTGGCCTACCCCTCTAGAACTCCTATCTCTCTAATCTTTGCATGCAAGATCTAATTTTGTACTTTCCATGAAGAATCTCAGATTCTTTCATTCTTTTATCCCTCACGGAGAAGTACTTCCTTCTCTCTATATATTTCTTTTTCCTTCTCTTGTTTTAATTTTCTCGTTCTGCAGTAAATTATAGCATCTCAAGTACTGACCTGTATCTCTTGTTGTTTAATATATCCCTTGTAATCTGACAGAACCCATAGTGGCACAACGGTTAAAGTGCTCAACCACTAACTGAAAGGTTAGTGGTTCAAATCCACCAGTAGCTCTGTGGGAGAAATATGTGGCAGCCTGCTCTCATAAAGATTACAGCTTTGGAAAGCCTATGGGGTAGGTTCTGCTCTGTCCTATAGGAACACTATTGGTCAGAATCAACTCGACAGCTATGGGTTTTGTTTCTTGGCTTATTATCTGAAAATGCCTTTAAAAAACCCAGTGCGAAGATGCCTTAAGGACTGGAAATGTCCCTCTTGAATTTTAGACAGAATGCTGTTTTTGTTAGTTGCCACTGAGTCAGATTCCACCCATGGCAACTCTGTAACAAAACTTTGCCTGGTCCTGAGCCATCTTCACAAGTATACAGAATAGGCTCTTCAACTCTTCAAATTTATTAGGTCCACGTTTAAATTGATCCACTTACCCTAAAAATCCACTCCTCCTCTGTATATTCTTAACTCAATAACTATCATCACCATCTTCCTACTTGTCCAAGCCAGAAATATGAGTGACTAACTTAAAGTTTGGTAGTTTGAACCCACCTGGCAGCTATGCAGGAGAAAGATCTGCCAATCTACTTCCATAAAGATTATAGCCTAGACCACCCTACAGGGCAATTCCACTCTGTCACCTGGGATCTCTATGACTTGAAATAAATTCGATGGCACCTAACCACAACATTGATCCCTACTTTTCTCACCTCTCTATTAACCAAGTCCTGTCTAGTCAAATCTCTTAAATATCTACCAAATCTATCCATCTCTCTCTAGCCCCACTGACATTATCTTACTTCAGTCCATCACTATTTTTTGCCTGGATTATTGCAATTGATTTTCCCCTGTTCTACCTACCTTCAGTCTTGACCATGTAAAATCCAATTTCCCACTGCAGCCAAAGAGATATTTTTCAAAAGTGTATATCCAATTATATAATTTGCTTCTTAATATTTTTCATTGTAGCAGGATGAAGTAGATAAACTATATGGCCTATCAGACATTTTATTACCCACCCAAGTTTACTTCTCCAGCTTATTTCCAATTGATCCCTCCTTGCACTCCATATTTTAGCCAAACTGAATTTTCTGCAGTTTCTCCTCCCCCCATTGCATATGATATTCTGTTTACTTGGTATACTCTCTCTCCCCTCCCACTATCCTTCCCTTGGCTATCTCCTCCTTCCCTTCACATCTCGGGTTAGATTACGCTTTTTTCAGAAGTCACCTCGGACATTCTCCTTTCCCCCTGAATCGGTGTCCTTCTTGTGTGTTTCTGTAGCACACGGGATTTACATGCTTCCCTGTAGAATTTACTAGACTATATTGTAATTTCTGTTTAATTTGTAGCTGGTACTATAGGTGGCCTAACAAAGAGCCATTCCTACTTCCTGCTAGAACCTAAATGCAACTCAAATATCTACTTGCCCTTGCATGTATTTAAGGAAAGATGAACCTCAACTCTTACCCACACAAGGAAAACCTGATTGTCTAAGCTAACCATGATGGTATATTTATGTGTTAATGATTGGTTTAGCCATTGACACGCGATGCAATTTTAGCCAAAGAGAAGTCTTCTGGGGGGCAACTGGAAAAGATTTTTCTCTATCTTAAAAGCAGACAAAGAAAAGAAGATCCTTCTTTTTCTAATAGTCATTGCTTTTTGCATGTGGTAGTTGGGACTGTGACAGACATCTTGAGATCATGGGAGAACAAGCTAGAAAAATCACCAATATCTCAGGATGGAAAAATAGCAAGGCAGAAGGACTCAAGGTTTTGAAAATGTTACTGAGTCACTGAGTGACTTTCCATCTCAGGGATGCTTATGGTTTAAGTCAGGTGAGTTATGGTTTTTCTGTTACTTGTAGCTGCAAACTTCCTAACTAACACACTTGTCTATCTTCTTCATTGCACTGATATTAATATGACCTTACGTTCGGAGACAGAATTGCAAAAGAATTTAAAGGACACATCTTAGATGATTTTATGGCCTTACGGTAATAGATAAGGAAATTTATTATTAATGTGATATCTGATAGGGAATCAGAATCAACTTTTGAGGACAAGGTTGTAGAAGTTTTATGATTTTGAACAAAGGTAAGAAAACAAGGCCAGAGAATAAAACGAAACTGCAGCAGCCCTTTGTAAAGCAAGGTATGAAGTGATCACAGGGATCGTATTGTACCACATTCAGAAGCCTCCCGGAATGTCATCTAATTCATTTTCTTTTCTGCTCTGCCTCTTGTCTTTAGCTTTCTTTCCTATCCCAGCTCAAGTTTTCACTTCAAAAGCTCAGAAGTTTCAAAGGGGGAAGAAAAAGCCTACCAATGTATTCACCTACACTCTGAACAAAGATCCAAGAAAAGGTTAAGGTGATACCCAAAACCACAATTACATTAATTTTTCATAGATTTGCATATTGAACTCTGCAGTAGTCTCTTTGCTTCTCCAGAATTTCTTGTTAGAAATAGGAGTCTGAAGATAGCAAGAAAGAGAAATTTTCTACTTTTGGGCTGTAAACCTCTAGAAAGAATTGGTGAGCTTCAATTCCAGTGATAGGTAGATAGGTAGCTTCTTCCTACCTTTGTTTTTATGCATTTAATATAAGTGCATAGTACCCTGCTATTTATCAATAATAAAGCCAACTCTTCATTTTTGTATGGAAATGAAAGATAATGATAGGTAATATGGATAACTAAGATTTTTGCTTGATCACATTTTTTTTAAATTAGTTAACAGTGTAAGCTTCTACTAGAGCTGCAAATGGAACTGATAGTAGTAACCTTGTGGATAGCCCCTTGTGAAATGAAACAGTTTGTGTAAGGTGGAAGTGACCTCATCCTTGAAAGTTTGGTAGAAGGTATATGTAGAACCAGCTAAGCCAGGATTTTTGTTGTTTGCGTTTTTTTTTTTTTTTTTTACTAATTTGGAGGGGGTATGACTAAAATTAAAGGGAGTCCTGGTGGTACAGTGGTTAAGTGCCCAGTTGTGAACCAGAAAGTCAGCAGTTCAAATTACCAGCCACTCTGAAGGAGAAAGATGTGACAATCTGCTTCTGTAAAGATTTACAGCCTTGGAAATCCTATGGGACAGTTCTACTCTGTCTTATAAGGTCACGATAAGTCGGAATAGACTCGATGGCAATGGGCTTGGCTTTTTTTTTTTTTTTTTGGTGTCTAGTATTATAACTACTGAATCGATTTCCCTAATGGTTTTAGGTCTACTCCAGTTTTTTTTTTTTTTTTTTAATATCTTATTGAGCCAATTTGAGTAAGTTTTATTTTTGTGCTTTTATATTAAAATTAAGATTTAAAAGTAAGCAATGAAAAAATACTGCAGCTTTAAAAATGCGTAATCATATTTCCCCTGTGACCCTAGAGCTACACTGTCTAACAGAGTAGCCCCTTGCCATACGCAGTTCCTGTTGTGGTTAGTTGCCATCGAGTCAACTCTGGCTCGTGGCGACCCATGCGTGTCAGAGTAGAATTGTGCCTCACAGTGTTTAGGATCAGATCACCAGGCCTGTCTTCCAAGGTGACTATGAGTGGTTTTGAAGAGCCACCATTTTGGCTAGTAGTCGAGTGTTTTAAGCATTTGTACCACCCAGGAGTACTTAGCTTCTAAGTACTAGAGCTGTGGTAACTCTAAACAGAGATCTGCTGAAAATGTAAAATGCTTTCTGAATTTTTAAGACTTGGTATGAAAATGAGAATGTAAAATAACTTATTTTTTGTATTGATCACATGTTAAAATAATACTGGGTTAATAAAATATATTCCTAAAATGAATTTAACTTGTTTGCTTTCTGTTTTTGAACATGTGCCTGCCAAAAAATTTTAAATTACATACATGTGTCGTGCACTGTATTGCTACTGGGCACCACTGTTCTAGGGCATTCTCCCACTCTAGCATGCATTTAGGTCTTTTAAAATGTTGTCCTGTCCTGTATATATAGACTTATGTGGAATCTCTGAAACATAACACGTTATGATTAAAAAAAAAAAAAAGCATACTCCTTCTAAATAGATGAGTGACCTTGGAAAACTCACACAACTTTTCTGGGTCTCCATGGCTTCATTTGCAAAATAAAAGGGCTGTATGAGATGATTCTTAAATTCCTTTCTAACTGGCATGTATTTAATGACTTCACAATTTCCTCCTTGACTCCAGGGCCTAAGATACAGTTTGTGTGCTGACCCCTTTAGTTTCACACGTATTTCCGTAGCATCTATTAATGTGCCAGGTACTGCGAGGATGAAATTTTACCTCTAAACCTCCCCTCCTGTATTTAGCACTATTCTTTATTCTTGGCAACTGTTCAAAAAATATTTATGGAATGAATAAAGCATGATTATTCTGCTCAGTCTGAGACGTGAATGGAGAAAGGAAGCAGATACACGTGCATGCATGGACGTGTACCCACACACAAACACACTCACATTCCAAGAAACTGGCTCTGAGTGAAATTTTAAGAACCCATTTGAAAAACCGAGTTGTGATTCTTTAGCCACAACTCAAGGACCCACATAACCGAATAGTCTCTGAGCCCTGCAGCTAAAAATGCCTTGCTCCTTCTGAAAAATGGAAAATGCCTGGTGATTCTAAGTAAAGAGCACTCCAATTTTAGCTGTCTTTGTCCTCCTTGAGGCTTGATGGGTTGAAAATTAGCAACACAGCTCTGGAGCTAAAAGAAGGAAGACGGTGACGAACAAGTGCAAATGAACTACCTTAAAAAAAACCAAAAGCATAAAACCAGGGAGCTCTTGAGGCTTGTTCTGTCAAAGGTGTTCACATTAGGTGGACTAAGAAATGAGATACTGAAAATTAATAAACTGGAACCTAGCTGTGCGAGCTTTCTTAACGAAGTCCACCATTAAGGGAACAAACACATTTTCACCTTGCAATTTAGCAAGGACTTCTAAAATTATTCTCAGTGCTTCTCAAATAATACTTCTTCAATTTTACTGGGGTTCTTAAGCTTCTTTTCAATTTTCTTTTGAAGCTATTAAGAGAAAGAAATGAGGAAACAGTCCAATATACTGAAAAGTGTGCTGATACAGTGAAATTTGATTTCTAGTCTTAGAACTGCTACCAACCTGCAACGTAAAAGTGAACAAATAGTTTAATCTTTTTGGTTGGTTTGTTCATCTGAAAAATGGGATAAAGTCTTATATATTCTAAAGGTTAATGAGGGGATCCAATGAAATAAGGATAGAGGAAAACATTTTGTAATATATAAATGTTCTACAAATCAAAAATATTGTTAGACATAATCATCAGAGAAGCCTCTTATGAGCTGAAATCTGGTAATATTGCAACTGGTCCTAGACCCAAAAGGGAAGACTAAGAAAAGGTGTATATAGCAAAACTATTACATCTATAATTAGAGATAGCATAATATTCATAAAGCTAATATTTAAAGACAAATAGTGTAGAGGTTAATTGTATAGGCTCTGAAGGCAGACTAGTACAATCTGAGGTTTGATTCTGCTATTTACTAGTGGCATGGTTTGGTGGCATATCACCTCACCTCTCTATACCTCAGTATTCACATCTGCAAAATGGGGATAATAATAGTACCTAACTTTTTTTTAACTCACATGTTTCTTGTGAGGATTAAAAGATTAAGCATATTTAATACATTAGCATGGTATCTGACACATAGTAGGTATTATATACGTGTAGTTATTATTCAGGCATGCATTTTACAATGTTTTAAACTCCAGGCTGACCTCCTAGCTAGACTTGACTTCGATTTGTTTGAAAAATAGCATGGCTTTCCTATATCACATCAGATGCTGAAAGGATCACAAGCATATGCTGGGAAACCAAAGAAATGCAATTTTAGTACAGAAGTCACGAAAGTATAACCTAAATGAAAAACAAAAAAACAAACCCACTGCTATAGAATCAAACAAATCTGACTCATGGTGACCCACACCTTACAGAGCAGAGCTGCTCCATAAAGTTTTCTTGGCTGTAATCTTTACGGAAGTAGTTCACTAGACCTTTCTTCTGTGGAGCTACTGGGTGGGCCCAAACCACCAACCTTTAAGTTGGCAGGCAATTGAAAACTGCTTGCATTATCCACGCTCAGGTAAAACAAATGGTAAAACAAAGTACACTCAAATGGAATCTTTGTAATATTTATGGTTCTCTTTATTTTCACATTTTCCTCAAGTACTAAAACAACAACTAAGAGTGCCATGAATTTGCATTGTGTGTTTAAAAATCACATTTGCATCCATTACTTTATTAAGAAGTAGGGTAATTAAAGGACGATGATGAACTTACTTTCACCTTCACATATCTCTTTGAGGAATCAAATCTATTGAATACTTGTACTTCAGAAAAAGGTGGGCTCTTTGCCAAGGACTTTCCAGCAACTCATAAGTTAAGCTTTTCATCTGAGCCAAACTCCAGGTCTGGAAGTACCCAGAGGAGCAACTCATATGCTCAGCACACTTCAGCTGTACCTTTACTGTGGCTGGGACTGCACCTTCAGCAAGCAGCTGTCTATCAGTAAGTGGATCATTGAACTGTAGTCTCCTTGGGAGGAAGCCATTTTGAATGTTTCACCACTGAACCCAAGAGTGTGTGGCAGAGAAGACTGACTAGTAGGGGACTTCCTCTAGGATTTTCCCATAGGCTATGCCATTTGTTAGAGTCAAGGGCAATTTTCCAGCCTATACCTACCGCAAAGTAAAGTCTCAGGCTGTCCCTTATCTAATTTGACCAACTGTTAGTCAACTTCAGTGTTGTTGATTCAGAAGCCCCAGGTCAGGCAAAAATGGCAGAGATGGGGGTTTTGGGCAAACGTTTTTACGGAGTCATTTGCTAAGAAAACCCCCTAGCAAAAATCATCAAGATATACCTTTGTACAAGGCCTCTGTTAAATCTAATCAGGATGCTTGCTTGAGAAAGAAATTTTTTAGAAATTTTCCAGTCTGTTTATCTCTTTTGTTTAAACACTTATTAAAATCCTTTCTTAAATATGATGATAGACTACACTAAACACATGCTAACCTTTAATCGTTAAGCATAGTGTCTGAAGGCCATGATTTGGATTAACAACCATGATGTTTACCTACAGAAAAGTATAAAATGGAGCACATCTGTATCACTCTAGGACAAAACAAGGTGGTTTAAAACATTGTTTCATCATCTTGTGTTTTTTGATTTTGTTCTTTTCTCCTAGAATGTAAAATAATGTAAAAAACCCAAAGTCTACTTATTTAACACCATTCCACCAACACCTAGAACGGCATCCAAACCATATTAAAAAAAACCCAAAAACCTGTTGCTGTCTAGTCCCTTCCAACTCATAGTGACCCTATCGGACAGAGTAGATCTGCCCCACAGGATTTCCAAGGAGTTGCTGGTGGATTCGAACTGCCAACCTCTTGATTAGCAGCTGTAGCTCTTAGCCACCGTGTCTCCAATGCTCCTGAACCACATTAGGTGCTCAAAAATGTTTGTGTAATGAACAAATAAACATCTGAGAAGCTTGCATCACCCCAACAATGCTAATATTTTTATTTATCTATAGACATGATAAGTGACCACACAAAGGGAAATTGATAAAAATTAAACAATACAACAGCAGAAATGTTTTCCTTTCTGTGAACGTAAAGCTAAGTTTTAAGTGTGCAAAGCCAAAAAAGTAATCTACAAATTAATTATAGAGCATTATTAAACTAGTCAAAGCCATTCTCTAAATAAATAATGCAGGACTTTTCTAAAGGTTTGTTGCTGTTATGTGTAAACCCTCAGGATGAAAACTGGGAGTGCTATTTTTAATATGTTCTCCACATTAATTAATGAATTACATAAACAATTCATGCAAGCACATCAGCCAAGCATTACTCTCAGGGACTAGTGGGATGTTTCAACAACAAGAGCTAAAAGCATGGAGTACGCTACCTGATTTGGAAAAGTACTTCTAAATTTCTTTTTTTTTTTTTTTCCCAAAGGGTAAAGCAAAATCTGGCACAGAAGTAAAATATATAATTGCAGACAATTTTCTCTTGTTAAGAAAAATAGGGTTGCTATAAGCTGGAATCCACTTGACAGCAACAGGTTTCACTATTGTGAGATGGATTGGGCCCTATATTCAAAATGGCTGCAGGTGATGTTCTTTGTGGCACTCTCCAGAGGGAGGGATACATCTTTATGCTTTCTCACTCACCACTAATGCCAATTAAAAACTGTTTTTGGGAAAGAATCTAACCTCAGCTAGCCATACTTGTATGAATTCAAGCCACCATTTTTCCTCTTCTTGAGGTATTTGCCTTTTTTAGTCATGTCTCTGTGGTAAAAAAAAAAAAAAAAGGCCAAAACAAATAAAACCTACCCTTTTTTCCCTCTCCTTCATAAAAGGAATGTAAGCAGTAAGCAGCAGGAAGATAAAGTCTTTATGTCTGTTTATTTAGTTTTGAAGTAACAGCTCTTTCCCTGTCGCTGAAATTACCTATACAGACTAAATTGACCAATTCGCATATTGTTTCAGTTACTTAAAAGGAACTGTGCAATTCATTCATTAGTCCTTCAGGCTGTAGTATTTCTATGTGTATGCTCAACATTTGCTTCTTTAGCCTTCTAATTCCATTCCTTAAAGTCTGACACACATTTCTGACTTCTTGATGGATGCCTCTGTTCTGAGTACTTAGCATATCTTCAATGGGAACCCGGTCCAACAACAATCATCATTTTCTTCCACCAACCCACTGTCCTTCCGACTGGCCCATTTCCCAGTCTTGACAGCTCAGTCAGCTCTGACCCCTCCATCACCTAACCCCATTACATTGGTTGCAAATTTCAACTACATTATACCTATCTAATGTTTCCAGAAACTATCTTCTCTTATTTCTATTTCCTTGAGAGTGTTTAGTTTATAATCACACTGCTTTGTAAAATAAAAATAATGTTTACTCATATTTTTCCTATGACTCATGCTCTCACCTCAGAATGTCATATATATGTATATATATACATATATATATATTTTTTCAGGAAAACTCTATTCCATAACCACAGACACATCCTTCAACAAAGACCCTGACCTCTTCAAGCTCCAAAGCCGCACCTGTTCCCATACTAATTTCCCTGTAGAGTACATCCTACAATGGAGCCCCTTATTTAAGGACCTCTACAATCCAAATTTATACTTCAAGTTTCAGTTCCTACAATTCCAGTAAAACACAGCCACTCTGCATTACTCAAACACAGGCCTTTATTTCCTATTTCTGTTACTTCCACTTATGTGTTTTCTCTCCAAGGATGGTGTCATCCTTCTAGACTCTAAACAGGTGCTAGTTTACTTTAGCACCATCTTTCCTTAATCTTACACACGCCCTTCTACGCCACTGTAGTTCCCTGTTCCTTGAGCCACAGTCCATTTACCTGACGCTTTCATTTCATTTATCATTCTCTGTTGGTTTCTCTCTCAATAGATGGTAAGTACCCTTTTAACTCAGGCATCATTACATCATAGATGCTGAATAAACCATTTATTGAGTTGATTAAAGCCAGTCTATTTGATGCCAATTGTTTCAGAAGTTAATATGATTAAAATATCCCAAACAAATTTTATTTATTTTTATATTCGCCTTGTAGACACGGCATAAACCATGGCTTATGACTAAGAGTCAATAATGGTTATTTTGGTTTATTATTTTGGTCCCCCAAAAAACATGTATTTTTGCTTCAGTTTAAACAATTATAGCATATGGATAGATAGAAATTTTCTTTACCAAATTTCGTTTAATGACATTTGTGAAAATTCAAAGAAACACTCTTATCATCCACATTATAAGTTAGAGAAACTTGGATTCCATTATTGGCGACTGGCTTGCCTAAGGTTTATAAGGCCAATTCCAAGGGACTTAAGATGATTTCTAGTTTATTTTCTATCCTACTTCACCTTTCCAAGGTTTACTCTTCATATGGCAAAGAAATCTTCGTTCTTCCCCAGTCCCTCTGTCCTTGAGAAACCTTAACCAATTAAGTTAAATCTTTAATAACAATATATTAATATAGGCTAAATGTGGACAATTCTTTGACTGGCTAGCTCAACCTTTTTCACCCTTGCTGCCCTTACAGAGATTAGAAAGCCAACTATGAACTTTTCTATCTCCTTTACATTAGAGATGGCCATGTGGCCAAGTGCTGGCAAATGGATAGTAAGCTAAAGTCTTCTGGGGGCTTTGGAGAAGACTTGTGTTTCTGATAAACGGAGTAGTACAGATTAAGGTGGCTTTTCCCACTGCCTCTGCTCCCCCAGTCTCATATACAAGGTACCTATTAACACGGACAAAGCAGCAGCAGCCATCTTGCCATCGTGAGTAGAAGGCCAAGAAAATTGCAGAGATACTGGTCCTCCGCGAATGGTGATAACATCACTGAGCAGCTAAAACACCAGCAGTGGCCACCTCCTTAAAACTAACCCCTATTTGTTCAAGCCATTGTAAGTCCAGGTTTCTTGTTACACTGAGGCTGACAGTTTGAGTTTTCCACAAAGAAAAGTCTTTTTTGGTCACAGAGTGTTTTTTCAATCCAGTTGCAAATCCAGTTCCCGAAGTCAAAAGGAGAAAAGGAAGAATGAGTTGGTTGTTTTCACAACAATTATGCACCACTAAAGGGATCTCAGTTATTCCCTTTCCTTATAGATTAAAGACAGTATTCTGTCTTTTCTCTTGAGGATTATTATTAATTTTTTTCTGCTTATATTAAGAATGAGGTAAAAAAAGAAAAAGAACTCATTGCCATGGAGTCAATTCTGACTCATAGTGACCCTATAGGACAGAGTAGAACTGTACCATAGGATTTTCAAGGAGTAGCTGGTGGATTTGAACTGCCGACCTTTTGGTTAGCAGCTGTGCTCTTAACCACTGTGCCACCAGAGCTCCCCAAAATGGAAGAAAGCTAAATGAAAAGTTTGATGGAAAGGAGGGGCTTATGATGAATTCACCGTTAGCTTATTCTAAAGATTATTGTAATCTGCTTCTTATGTGTGAAGAAGGTAGAGACTGTTGTAGTCCATCTGGTTTTTCTGGCACATTCTGTGCCAGATACCTTAAAAGTGTGATCCATAACTGGCACAAATCCCATTCATTAAAACGCAGGAAGCTGCGGAGCATGCCTCTCTCCTGCTCATTATCAGAGCCGTAAGATCAGTGGTTGAAAGCCCGCTTTTAGGGTTTCAGATTTTGTGATTTGTGTAGCCCAAGGTATTATTCATTTTTATGGAGGGATTTTGGGTCCAGCCCTGCTAAGTCTGAAGTGTTCTAATTAAAGACTCCTCAGGGAGTTTTCCCCTAACCTGCTAGATTCAAGATTCTCCAGTAGATAACCTGCTAGGATTATTTCTGGTAGTGTTAATTTATCTTTAATTTTAAAGTGTGACTTGTATTTTATACACATTTTTAAACCCTAGGACAATAATCTCATTAAGTGAATACAAAATTGTATGCAGTATAAAACCAAAAAAAAACCAAACCCCTTGCCATTGAGCCGATTCCAACTCATAGCGGCCCTACAGGAAAGAGTAGAACTGCCCTGTAGGCTTTCCAAGGAGCAGCTGGTGGATTCAAGCTGCTGACATTTTGGTTAGCAGCTGTAGCTCTTAAGGACTGTGCCACCAGGGCTCCACTAGAACAAAAACAATACATTGTTAAAGGATGTATGCAAATCTTGAAAGCTGCAGGTCAGTTTAAGCTGATCTAAAGCTGAAAGCCTTCAAACAGAATGATGGTGCTGCTTATATAAACAACAACAACAATAATAATAAAACCAATTACCATCAACTCAGCTCTGACTCATGATGACCCCACATATATGAGACTAAAACTGTGCTCCAGAAGCTTTCGATGGCTGATTTTTTACAGTAGATTCCCGGGCCTTTCTTCTAATGTGCCTTTTGGGTAGATTCAAATCTCCAGACTTTTGATTAGCAGTGAAGTGCTTTAAATGTTTGCATCACCCAGGGATACCACCTGAATAATAGATATCTTTATACGTGTACTGTAGCCCTGGTGGCGCAGTGGTTAAGAGCTCAGCTGCTAGCCAAAAGATCAGCAGTTCAAAAATCCACCAGCTGCTCCTTGGACACCCTGTGGGGCAGTTCAACTCTGTCCTGTAAGGTTGCTAGAGTCAGAATTGACTCAATGGCAATGGGTTTGGTTATGTTTTTTATATGCGTAATGCTAAGTTTTAGGGCTTTCTTTTAGGTACAAAGTTTGGTCATGGAATCATTATATCTCTGAGCAGTTCTAAATTTAAGTGTCCTTTCTTTTTCTTCACAAGTCTGATGGCCTTTGGGGCTGGCGACTTTTCTGACAAAAGGGAATGGGAAGGAATTAGAGACACTGGTTGCAGGTGGAGAGGACTTTTCTTGAAGCTGTATCTTCACTGCAAGGACGTTGATTACACTGTACTTAGATTTTATGTTAACTGTGGTACATTGGCTTAGTAATGCCTCCCAAACACCCCTAGATACCACCATGGTTTTATAGAGGTTTACAGAGCATACAGAAAACTGTATTAACCCTTTCGTGGGTGAATTATTTTATTTTCGTATTTTTTGGGTGATGCCACATTTTTTTCACTAATGAGATGGATGTTGAATCATTGTTTGTTGGCAGTTTTTATTACCTTAAAGAATGGCCTGCCAATTGCAAGCAGGCCATAGTGGTGCCATGTTCCATGAAATACATCGTAAATGTGGTACCTAAAGGTCCCATGGCCCAGGAAGTGCATCATATTTTCGGGTTACACATGATCCATATACTATTTTACTCAACTTTTCAAAAATGTGCATGAAATAATAAATAAACAATGCACTTGATGTACACAATTTTTATCAGTTTGATTTAGAGTGAGCCGTATCAGTACCACACTCTGTGAAGTATATCATAAATATGGTGCATGTCAGCACCATGGCCCAGGAAGTGCATCACAAACTGTTTTCATCCCAAAAATAACACTCAAATGCAGCGCAGACTAACTTCCTTGTCTTGTAGGCAGTTGCACCAATATCCGCCGTGACGCCAGAATGTACTAAAGTGTCTCAAGTGTCTGCCAATAGACCTCTAGGGTCAGAAAATGTAACTGGGACATATTTATCATTAAGCAGGCCTTCTCCCAACCTCCTCATCCTGGAAAAAATATTCTTCTTATAAATCTATTAATTAATCACATTCTATGTATCTCAGGGAAGAGATCAACCTTTCAGTCATTCATTCCTTAGTAAAAAATGATGCCAAATCATCAGGCTCTTCCCACCTCTTCTTGAAAAGTTACTTTTTTTTTCTTTCTTTTTTAATTGTGGTAAATATATATGTAATAAAACATTTGCCATTTGAACGTTCTCCACGTGCATAGTGCAGTGACGTTAATTTAAGTTCATCCTGTTGCTCAACCAGCGCCTTTATCCATTCACTGCCTAATTTCTACTCACCCTTCAGTTCTCAGAAGCCCTGGTGGCATAATGGTTAACAGCTACAGCCACTAACCAAAAGGTCGGCAGTTTCAATCTACCAGGCGCTCCTTGGAAACCTTGTGGGGCAGTTCTACTCTGTCCTATAGGGTCACTATGAGTCAGAATCAACTCAACAGCAGTGGGTTTGGGTTTGACTTCAGTTCTCAGCTTACATATTATGTCCTCAGAGAAGCCTTGAATTCCCACCCTGATACTAAGTTAGTTCTCCCCTCTATAATATCTTCTTGGGACCTCTACTTCTCCTTCAGTCCACTTTATCTAATTATGCATTCCATCACAACATGATGTGTTTAATGTTTGTCCCCTTACACCTTTGTAAGGCCCATGGAGGCAGGAACCATACTTGTTACTTTAACTACTGTGTTCTCAGAGCCCAGCCCAGTGCCAGTGTAGGGTACCTCGATAAATATCAGGACTGATTGCTTTCCTGGTTCAGATCATAGGGAACAGCCCTACACCACTACAGCAGTAAGGGGCTTCAGCAGAAAAATATCCACTATGAAGGGGAGACAGCTATGAGCTTGGAGAGAGGTTGCCCAGAACTTGGAAATAGGGACGATGACAAATTACATGTATTTCATAGTCTTGCTCAGGGTCATAGTAGTGGCAATTAATCTTTGCCCCTGAAAAAATTTTTTTTTTTTTTCTTTTGGCCCCCATAGCTGGTCAATGCTTAGTCATTGTAATGGATTTGAACTGCACGAGCTGTATTCATCATGTCTAGCCAAGGATCGACTTACAAGAAAGAAAGATACAAGTAAAAGAATGATGAAGGATATTTTATAGTGCAGTGGTTAAAGCGCTCAGCTGCTTGCCAAAAGGTGGGCAGTTTGAACTCATCAAAAGCCCCTCAAAGGAAAGACGTGGCAATCTTCTTCCATGAAGATTACAGCCCTGGAAACCTATGGAGCGATTCCACTCTGTCCTTCAGGGCTGCTACGAGTTGAACTTGACTGCAAGGCGGTGGGTCTGTTTGTTTTGGTAGAAAGGATTCTGCTGTAGCACTCTAAGTGTCTCCCTCTCAGGGATGAAAGAAGAATCGCTCCTTTAAAAAATATTTTCTCTAGGCTGTGGAGAGACTGGAACACTTATACACTGCTGCTGGGAATGTCAACTGCTACGGCCACTTTGGAAATCAAATTGGTGCTTCCTTAAAAAGCTAGAAATAGAACTACCATACGATCCAGTAATCCCATTCCTTGGAATATATCCTAGAGAAATAAGAGCCCTCGCACAAATAGGTACATGCACAACCATGTTCACTGCAGCACTGTTTACAATAGCAAAAGGTTGGAAACAACCTTGGTGCCCATCAACGGATGAACTGATACATAAATTATGGTATAGTCACACAGTGGAATACTACACAACAATAAAGAACAATGATGAATCTGTAAAACATCTCATAACATGGTTGAACCTGGAAGACACTATGCTGAGAGAAATTAGTCAGTTCTGAAAGGACAAATATTGTATGAGACCACTATTATAAGAACTCATGAAAAGGTTTAAACACAGAAGAAAACATTCTCTGGTGGTTACAGGGGTGAGGAGGGAGGGAGAGCGGTATTCACTAACTAGATAGCAGACAAGAATTATTTTAGGTAAAGGGAAGGACAACACACAATCCAGGGGAAGTCAGCACAACTGGACTAAACCAAAACTAAGAAGTTTCCTGAATACAACCAAACACTTCAAGGGACAGAGTAGCAGGGGCAGGGGTCTGGGGACTATGGTTTCAGGGGACATCTAGGTCAACTGGCTTAACAAAGTTTATTAAGAAAAGGCTCTGCATCCCACTTTGGTGAGTGGCATCTGGGGTCTTAAAAGCTAGCAAGCGGCCATCTAAGATGCATCAATTGGTCTCAACCCACCTGGAGCAAAGTAGAAGCAAGAACACCAAAGTCACAAGGTAATTACGAGCCCAGGAGACAGAAAGGCCCACATAAACCAGAGACTCCATCAGCCTGAGACCAGAAGAGCTAGATGGTGCCTGGCTGCCAACAATGACTGCTCTGACAGGGAACACAAGAGACAGTCCCTGACAGGGCAGGAGAAAAGTAGGGTCCAGACTTCAAATTCTCATAAAAAGACCACACTTAATGGTCTGACTGAGAGTGGAGGAACCCCAGAGGACATAGCCCCTGGACTCTCTGTTAACTCAAAACTGAAACCATTCCTGAAGCCAACTCTTCAGACAAAGATTAGATTGGACTATAAGACATAAAATGATACTGATGTGGAGTGTGCGTCTCAGCTCACATAGACACATGAGACTAAGTGGGCAGCTCCAGCACAGAGGTGATATGAGAAAGCAGAGGGGGAAAGGAGCTGACTGAATGGACATGGGAAATACAGGGTGGAGAGAAGGAGTGTGCTGTCACATTATGGAGAGAGCAACTAGGGTCACATAACCATGTATGTATAAGTTTTTGTATGAGAAACTGACATGAACTGTAAACTTTCACTTAAAGCATAACTTTAAAAAAAGGAAAAAAAAAATCATCTCTAAAATGAGGGGGTAGCTCCTAAAGATGGGTACAGAAAAAACTAGATGGCAGCAGACTCCCTTGGTTTTATCACAAACTTTCCATGCCCTCGCCAATGGATAGATACAAGCATGTTAATCATCAATGGTAGTAATCGTATAAATAATATAAATAGTTCAAAAAACTATCCAAATATTTTCTTAAGCACTACTAAGCATTTGGAACAAGTATGGTTTGGAATTTTCCCATCTTTATAATTCTAAAAAAAAACAGTCAAGACTATGTCTATGATTATATTCAGATGATTTCTATTCATAAAATGAGAATGCGGAATAGACCATCTTGCGTAACAGTCACACTGCTGGGAGAACAAATTGGCTCAAGAAGTAATAAAAAACCAGCAAGGCACTTCAAGGTAATCAATTTAGTTGTATCACTTTTTGCTGTGGCTCTAAGAAGCTAATTTAATCGCTGAAAGTAGTATCTTGCTGCCTGGAATTGGTACCCACAAGCTTCAAATAAACTATTCCATGAACTTCAAGCTGCCCTTGACAGAAAGAAGGGCACACTCGGCTTCCAGCTGTCAGGGAAGGTGTAATTTCAAGAGGCCAGACAACCAGAGAAAGAAATCCTCAGAGGGAACCCTTATAGAACAAAACAATGCTTTTCCCTCTTCCTATCCATTAGTGCCTGCAACAGAGTTAATTTTAGATCCTTCCTCTTTATTCCTATTTATGGCTATTATTACAGTTTTGGAAATATAAATTTTTAGAAGCAGGCACAGTTAATAAAAGCTTAGCTGGGGAGTCAGGCAGGCTGGGGTTCATTCATACCTCAGTTTACTAGCTTACTTAATAGTCATATGACCTTTGGCAAGGAACTTACCCACACAGCTGTTTTCACAAATGTTATACAAAAAGGTGGTGGTGGTAGGGAGGTAACGATACCCACTTCTCTGAATTGTTGTGAGAATTGGCCAAAAAGCCACTGGAAACAGCCAGCACAAGGCCAGGCCTATAGTATAAAAAAACTTCACAAATCTAAATCTCATTGCTTTGTCTCTTTTCACCTTCTCTTCTTCCCCTCTGCCGCCATCTTCTGAGGAGGAACCGCCCTAGCAGTTTATGATTACTTGGAACCTGCAAAGCCCCCTGCCTACCAAAAAGCTCTGCGCCCTGGCTGCCTGGTACAGGACGCAGCCCAGTTAGAGATTTATTCTATTTACTCAGTGCTCTGTTCATGTTAAAATGCAAATGTTCCTGAAACAACAACAATGCATGTCTAATTGTTTAAAGTTTTAAGTCTTTCTCATTTTTTACAATTTAATGTGATTATGTTTGAATAACTATAAAAAGAACAAAGGCTTTGGCTAGGAAGGGAAACGGAGTGTGGAGAGGGTGCAGGAAGGGGAGAAGGAAGGAGGAAAAGGCTCAGGTCTCCAAAGACCAGCTGTCTGCATCAGTCATGCAACTGAACCAGTCACCCCGGACCTGCTGGCAATGCCAGCTTGTACGCTTCTTAAATTCTAGTGTTAGTCTTTCTCTTCTTAAAGCCAAATATTTAGGTGTAATATTTATAAAAGACAATGTTTTGTTTCCACGGCGGGTATCATACAAACAACAAGCCAAAAATGAATCTCCAATCCTTTCATTTCTTTATGAGGGATGCAAACAACTGCCTGATTTAGTAATCTGATCCATTGTCAAAAGCTCCTATATATAAGTTCCTTTTACACTTCATTTTATAGATTGGCACATTTACATTGTATTAGGTCTACGGGAAGCTATATTAAAAATTAAAAAAAAAAACATAAAATGGGGAGTAATATGTTCGTTATTTCAAATGTACAGTTAAGGAAAGAAAAATCATCTTGTTTTTAAAAAATCTAGTGGCTTTCCTGAGATTGGAGTCTAGACTGAAGTATTACTCAACAAAATGTGGCTCTTTTGTAAAAATAAAATAGTATTACCTGGGTTAGTTCTGCTATCTTTAGAGTAAGTAACATCTATAGGTGGCCATGCATACCTCTGACTTGATGTGTTGGGGCTTACAAATTCTAAGAGCCTTATTTTCTCAATATTTAAGATGTAGCTAATTTTTTGTTACATACTTGAAGTAAAGTACAACCGATTTATACTGTATTACTTGTGCTGAATATTTTCCTGATACTGACAGACTATATTTAATGCATTCCACAGGAATTCTAGTTATTACAATTATGTATTCTAACAACAGAGTTATTAAAGAATAATCTCAAAATCCAAAAACATCATTAATTGTCAACAAAATTAATCTTAAGGTTATTTCTGAAAAGCAAACAAGAAAGCTTGCATTTCATTTTCAGGTGTGTATTTAGAATGACTTTGGAGTTTATGACTGCTCACGATTCTTCGAATAAAAAGAAAACATCAAAGAGATTTAAAACCTTCAGTAACTAAGATGCCCTTTTCAACTACAATTAATTAAAAAAAAACAAAAAAAAACCCAGGGATTGGTATTTTTGAGTTTAGCTAAAGATAATTGTTTTGTTTCCTAAACAATATCATGAAAAGTTAACATCTATATTCTAAACACCCCATAACCCTGAATATAGAAGTTTTTGGTTGCCAAAACAAGGAGTTATAGAAGATATTCATCGTATATTCATTTATATGAAACAAAAGAACATTTAAAACAATTTACTGTTTTATCAGAATAGAAGTTGGTAGTCGGGAGCTGTGATGGTTAAGGTTGTGTGTCTACTTGGCTGGGCCATGATCCTCAGTGGTTTGGCAGTCATATGATGTGATCACTTCCATGATTAGATTTGATATAGTGGGATCACCTCCACGATGGGATCTGCTGTGAGAAGCCAATCAGTTGAAAAGAAGTTTCCTTGGGCATATGGCCTGTAGATTCTGTCAAGTGGACATTCTGGCAAGGCTCATGGGCTTTCGCTCATTCTGGATCCTGCAGCTGGCTCCTGTTCTTCTGACCTCCAGTTCTTGGGACTTGAGCTAGCAGCTTACCCGTGGTCTTGCCTGCCGATCTTGGGACTCGTTGATCTTCGAAGCCCGTTAGCAAAATCCCTGCTCTCTGACCTACTGATCTTGGATTCTCCAGCCCCTGCGGCTACCTGAATCAGGAGAAGCATCTATCTTGATCCACAGACTTGGAACATTCTAGCCTCTACAACTGCATGAGCCATCTCCTTGATATAAATCTCTCTTTCTTTTTTTTTTTTTATACATATACTTACATGCTTTACTGGCTTTGCTTCTCTACAGAACCAACAGCCTAAGACAGGAGCCTATTATAGTTTGCCATTATGAGCCCCTTTGGATTCTCTTAATGACACTAGCCAAAACCAATCAAATCCATTGCTGTTGAGTTGATTCTGACTCATAACAACCCTATAGGGCAGAGTAGAAGTGCCCCATAGGGTTTTCAGGGAGCAGCTGGTGGATTCAAACTGCAGATCTTTTGGTTAGCAGCCAAGCTTTTACCCACTGTTCCACCAGAGCCCCCTTAATGGAACTATCAGTATATTAAAAGGCATTAGGATAAGCGAAAGGCACTGTGCTAAGTACTTTACATGATTTTCTCACTTAATTCCCCCAAAACCCTATGAGTTGTATATTATTATTTTCATGTGCAGAAGACACTGGGCAGACAGAGTACATAGCTATTAAATGACAAAATCATCCAGTAGATAATGAATGGACTTATCTCATCAGACCGTAGAGTCCAGTTTTATGCCTCTTTTTTTTTTTTCAGTGAGCAGTTGAATTCAATAGGGACCGCATGCAGTTTTACTGGAACCTATATAATGATCTGATATGGTCATTTTTTTTCTCCAAATTTCTGTGGTAATTTTGAAGAGGTATGGAAAAATCATAATCAGTCAGAGGGAAGTTAGCTTAAACCCAGGAATGGCATAGAAAGCCTTCCCCATTTTGTGGACCCTCTTATAGACCATCCTCATTCCCATTTAAACCATTTCCAGAACAAGGCCATAAAGTATTTTTCTTCGGTAGCGGGGATGAGACTTGGGAAAGCTAATGGGTGAAAAAGCATGAGAACTACTGGCTTCATACATGGTTTCATGTGAATGCTTAAAAGTTCTTCAAGAATTATTTATGATTCCAGTAATCTATGCTGCTGTTGTTGTTGTTAGGTGTCATCAAGTCATTTTTATACTTGTAGTGACCCCATGTGACAGAGTAGAACTGTCCCATAGGGTTTTCTAGGCTGTAATCGTTAGGGCCACTAGTCGTCTGTCAGTTCGTCATACTGTAGTGGCTTGTGTATTGCTATGATGATGGATGCCATGCAACCTCAACAGAAAGGAAAGAAAACTCCTCACAACTAGACCAATAAGCAACATCATGATAAATGCAGAAAATATTGAAGTTGTCAAGAATTTCAATTTACTTGGATCCGCAATCAATGCCCATGGAAACAGCAGCCAAGCAATCAAACGATGTATTGCACTGGGTATATCTGCTGCAAAAGATCTTTTTGAATTGTTAACAAGCAAAGATGTCACTTTGAGGGCTAAGGTGCACCTGACCCAAGTCATGGTATTTTCAATCACCTCATATGCATGTGAAAGCTGGACAGTGAATAAGGAAGACCAGAGAAGACCATAACACAAGTATGGTGTTGGCAAAGAATATTTCATGGACTGCCAGAAGAATGAACAAATCTGTCTTGGAAGAAGTACAGCCAGAATGCCCCTTAGAACCGAGGACAGTGAGACTTTGTCTCACATACTTTGAACATGTTATCAGGAGGGACCAGTTCCTAGAGAAGGATATCATGCTTGGTAAAGTAGAAGGTCAGTGAAAAATAGGAAGACTCCCTACAAGATGGATTGACACAGTGGTGCAACAATAAGCTCAAACATAGCAACGATTATGAGGATGGCACACCACCAGTGTTTCATTCTGTTATACATAAGGTTGCTATGAGTTGGAACTGACTAGACAGCACCCAACAACAACAATTTGTAGGGAGGTCACCAGCAAATGTTGACTCCCATGATAATGCCTTGCATCACTAGGCTATTCCACGAAGTTTACCTCATTTGATTCTCAGCAAACTTGCGAGGGGGGATTAGAGAAGATACCAACAGCCCTGCTTCACACAGGCAAAAGGGGGATCCAAGGCTATGTGGTACAGCAGAAACAGAAATCAAATCTAGCATTTAGTTCCACAATCTCAGCCTACAATACACTTTTATCAATGCAAAGTCTTGTGCTATGTATAGCTTATGGCTTTCTTGGTGAAACAGGCTTCTCCATAAAGTAATTTTTGCACAGAGATCCAAGGGCACAAAAAGCTTAGATTCTTAGTGTATTTTAGGACTCATTTCACTGTTAAACCTAAAGGAGCTGGTTATCTCAAAAGAGTGCCTGGCTAACCAGTGCTGAGAGACTGTCAACAACTCTTAAAACTCCCTATCCTTGAGTTCATGCCCCTAAATGATTTCTTTCTCTGAAGAAGGCAGAGGAGCACATTTTGAATCCAAGATAATAAAAGTAGGACAGACATGAAAGGAGTGTGATTAGGATGCTAACCAGGAACCCCAGGGGAAGCATGTGGTTTCCAAGTCACCAAGAAACAGGTTGAGGGCAGATGTGCCCCTGAGAAATGTTTGATTTGAATAGAACAGCTAGATAACAGCAAGGTTTTCTTTTTTACTTAAACTCTGACAAGTTTCTCACTGCTAAAACAATTATTAATGAAAGTCTGTTTTCATGATGCTCAACAACATTTCTAGCATAGTTTATAGGAAAGAACTCAGAAAAAAAAAAAGTAAACTAGGAAATATGCTTTGAAATTTTATGCATCACGTAACCGGTTCTAACTTTGCAACCATGTGGGTGTCTGGTGGTGATGATGTACTTGTTATCTTGCCATTGTTTTCCCAAATCCTAAGGAATCCTGACTATGAACATTAGCTTCAATTAGAAGGTAAGCCCTACTCTTCGTCTAGTGCAAACAGTCTCATACAGTGGCCAGTCTCAAATAAGTTTCTTTGAATGCTTCTGGACTCTATACTGTGGATATAAGAATAATCAAGGAATGCATTCAAGTATATTTTGAAATCCTAGGTTTGTTTCTCTGACCAAATTAAAGGTGACCCATTCCCTAAACATCAAATTACACATTTTCTTCAAGTCATTGTCCCTAGTAATCAACAATGAGAGATGATAGAAAGCAGTATTTCCAAAGTGTTCTAAAGAAGATCTCCTTCAGCATATAACAGGTTTTTATAGTTTTATTTTTATTTTTTTAAAACCAAGGGGGAGGAGTATTCTGTGGGAAAATAAGTTTGAAAAAAAGTTGTTTTTCAAAATGAATCGTAAAATATACTAACCAAGATTTATTAAAGTACTTCTCAGTAACTTTAATATGATAATGAAGGAAGAATCTTCAAGAACAAAATAGAATATGCAACTTTTCTTTAAACTGTTTGAGCACAGAACTATTATTGTGCAGAGCATTTCCGGGGACTGGAGTTTCATGGAGACACACTGGGTCACATGAGCTTCAGAGATGCACAGACCTGAATTCCCGTTGTGGCTCAAAAGAGCCGTGCCACTTGAGATCAACCAAAGGTTACTAAATTAAAAAAAAAAGACTAGAAAAATCTACATAATATCCTTGACACTCAAATACATACAGGAGTTTCACAATCCCCAAATTCACTAATATCATGATAGCCTACACTTTCGTAACATTTAGTAAAAAAAACAAACAAAAGCTCATTGGTGTTTTCACCACTTGTAACTTTACAGAAATGTTTACAGTCCTCTTTCTTCTCTTCTCTGAAATCTCACTTCCATCCACAGTACCTCTCTGAGAAAGTTTTCTCACATGATGAGCAAATTTGCAGTGACTGTAACACTACAAAAAAATTCCAAAATCTTTTTTTTTTTTTTTCTGAAAAAGAGCACGCAGTGGAACGTGGTCAACTCGTATATCACTTCAAATTTCATACTTTACACCCAAAAGTTTTTTGGTTTTTGTTTTCTAAAAATCATTTGCTTAGCTGGTTTCTTTATTGTTACTTCCACCACGTGATCAGCACTGTCCAACAGAAATGTAATGTGAACCATGAACAGGAGGCCACATGTGTAATTTAAAATTTTCTAGAAGCCATATTACAAAAAATTTTTTAAAAAACAATATATTTTATTTAAGCTAATATATCTAAAATATTATTATTTCAACATATAACCAGCATGAAAATTACTAAGATCTTTTTCACCTTCTTCATACTAGGTGTTGAAACTTTTTTCAAATGTGCATTTTACATTATAGCACATGTCAATTGGACGAGTCATAATTCAAGTGCTTGATAGTCATGTGTGGTTAGTAGCTACCTTGTTGGACATCACAGGTCTAGATTATTAGTCAGCTGTCTTCTAGGTCCATTTTTCTACACAGATACAATGTGTTTATCACTTCAGAGTTATCGCATTTTCAAAGAAGACTGGAGGATAAGAAAAACAAATTGTGTTGTGGATACTGGGTGATCTACAGGTTCCCTCGATAGTTAAGTAACTTAAACCCACACAAAAGCTTTGTTAGACGCAGGATCAAATTACTATATCTCACAAAGTGCCACAGTCCCTCAAAATACTCAAACCACACAGGCCAAGGGGTTATTGTAAATGTTTTACAAGTAGAAAAAGCAGTAATAGTGCTTTGAAATAAAAAATAATAATAAATTTTGTAAATATGTGTCAAATACCAATTGTGCACATAACATTATGCTAGGTCATGACACTTTGGAAGAGCTGAAAAACCCATTTTCCTGGCAAAAGTAAGTTTGTATGCATATATTCATATATACATGTATCTACATGAACACGCCATATATATCAAAATATACATGCATACACACGTATGTATTATGCATCCTATACTGACAAATGGAATTTATACATATAATTATTTTAAAGGATCGATTTGTTGGTGACTGTTATTTCCTTCTTTTGTTTTTCATTTTACTATAATGGACACTATGGAATGATGGAATGGAATGCAGGGAGTCAATCTTTTTTCATAAATAAATTTTCTATTCATACTACTTCAGCAAGGAGCTGGCCTATTTTGGAGAATAATAGTATCTAACACACAAGCAATGCTTGTTCTATGCCAGGCACTGGGCTGAGGACTAGACATACAGTATTTCATTTAATACAACAGTCTAATAATGTAGGTGCTGAAGCAACTGAAGCAGAGTGAGTTTAAGAAATGTCTTCAAGGTCACACAACGTGCTAGGAAAAGAGCCATATTTTGAACTCAGGAATCTCTGCTCAATCATGAGGCTAAACAGTTCACTTTAAATGCATGATGTACTAAATACTTTCTTTCCAGATAAATATTTGCTAACTAACTTGAATTAAAAGGAGCCTTGGTGGTGCAATGGTTAGGTGCTTGCCTCCTAACCAAAAGGTTGGAGGTTTGAGCCCACGCAGTGGCTCTAACCCCCACATGTCTGTCACTTTGTTGTACTGTGGGGGCTTGTGTGCTGCTGTGATGCTGGAAGCTATACTACCAGTATTCAAATATGACCAGAGTCACCCATGGTGGACAGATACCAGCTGAGCTTCCAGACTAACACAGGCTAGGAAGAAGGACTCATCGGTCTACTTCTGAAAAGATTTAGCCAGTGAAAACCTTATGAATAGCAGTGGAACATCATCTGATATAGTGACGGAAGATGAGCCCCCCAGGTTGGAAGGCATTCAAAATATGACTGGGGAAGAGCTGCCTCCTTAAAGCAGAGTTGGCCTTAATTATGTGGATGGAGTCAAGCTTTTGGGAGCTTCATTTGCTGATGTGGCATGACTCATAATGAGAAGAAATTGCTGCGAACATCCATTAATAATCAGAAGCTGGAATATGCGAAGTATGAATCTAGGAAAGTTGGAAATTGTCAAAAATGAAATGGAATGCATTAGTGAACTGAAATAGACAGGTATTGGCCATTTTGAATCAGACAATCATATGATCTATGCTGAGAATGACAAGTTGAAGAGGAATGGTATCGCATTCATCATCAAAAAGAACATTTCAAGGTCTATCCTGAAGTACAACACTGTCAGTGACAGGATAATATCCGTACGCCAAGAAGGAAAACCAGTCAATACAACTATTATCCATATTTACACACCAACCACTAAGACCAAAGACAAAGAAATTGAACTTTTTACCACCTTCTGCAGTCTGGAGGAATACGTAGAGTCATTATACCAAAAAGAATTGATTGACGTTCAACCAGTTCAGGAGGGAACTTACGATCAGGAACCGATGGTGCTGAAGGAAGAAGTCCAAGCTGGACTGAAGGCGTTGGTGAAAAACAAGCCTTCAGGAATTGACAGAATACCATCAGAGATGTTTCAACAAACGGGTGCAGCGCTGGAAGTGCTCACTCTTTAATGCCAGGAAATTTGAAAGAGAGATATCTGGAAGAGATCCATATTTATGCCTATTCCCAAGAAAGGTGATCCTACTGAATGCAGAAATTATTGAACAATATCATTAATATCACACGCAAGTAAAATTTTGCTGAAGATCATTCAAAAGTGGCTGCAGCAGTATATTGAAAGGGAACTGCCAGAAATTCAAGCCAAATTTAGAAGAGGACATAGAACCAGGGATATCATTGCTGATATTAGATGGATCCTGGCTGAAAGCAGAGAATACTAGAAAGATGTTTACCTGTGTTTTACTGACTACGCTAAAGCATTGGACTGTGTGGATCAAAAGAAATGATGATAACATTGCAAAGAATGGGAATTCCAGAACACTTAAGTGTGCTCATGAGGGATCTGTACACGGATCAAGAGGCAGTGGTTCAAACAGAACAAAGGGATACTGTATGGTTTAAAGTCAGGAAAGGTGTGCATCAGAGTTGTATCTTTTCACCATAGCTATTCTATCTGTATGCTGAGCAAATATTCCGAGATGCTGGACTATATGAAGGAGAACAGGGCATCAGGATTGGAGGAAGGCTCATTAACAACTGCGTTATGCAGATGACACGACCTTGCTTGCTGACAGTTAAAAGGACTTGAAGCACTTACTGATGAAGATCAAAGACCACAGTCTTCAGTATGGATTATACCTCAACATAAAGAAAACAAAAATCGTCAACTGGACCAATAAGTAACATCATGATAAACAGGGAAAAGATTGAGGCTGTCAAGGATTTCAGTTTACTTGGATCCACAATCAACAACCATGCAAGCAGCAGTCAAGAAATCAAAAGACACATTGCACTGGGCAAATCTGCTGCAAAAGACCTCTTTAAAGTGTTGAAAGGCAAAGATGTCACCTTGAGGACTAAGGTGTGCCTGACCCAAGGCATGGTGTTTTCAACTGCCTCGTACGCATGTGAAAGCTGGACAATGAATAAGGAAGACCAAAGAATTGATGCCTTTGAATTGTGGTGTTGGTAAAGAATATTGAATATACCATGGACTGCCAAAAGAACAAACAAATCTGTCTTGGAACAGGTGCAGACAGAATGTTCCTTAGAAGCAAGGATGGTGATACTTGGACATGTTGTCGGGAGTGATCAATTCCTGCAGAAGGACATCATGCTTGGTAAAGTAGAGTGTCAGTGAAAAAGAGGAAGACCCTCAAAGAGATGGACTGACACAATGACTGCAACAAGGGGTTCAAGAATAGCAACAACTGTGAGGATGGCACAGGACTGGCAGTGGTTGTGCATAGGGTCACTATTAGTTGGAACTGACTCAACGACATCTAACAACAATAGTGGCTCTACGGAGAAGAGACATGGCAGATCTGCTGCAGTAAAAAAAAAAAGCGTAGGAAACTCTATTGGGGAAGTTCTACTCTGTCCTGTATGGTCACAATGAGTTGAATTCATACGATGGCACACAATAACAAAACCTGAGTTAAGGACTCCCTGGGTGGGGCAAACAGTTAAATACTCGACTACTAGCCAAGGGGTTGGTGGTTCAAACCTACCCAGAGGTGCCTCAGAAGACAGGACTGGCAATATGCTTCTGAAAAGTGACAGCCTTGAAAACCCTATGGAGCAGTTCCACTCTGCACACACGTGCCACCATGAGTTGGAATCAACTGAACAGCAACTAACAACAACATCAGGCTGAATTAGGTACATAAAAGTAATGCCTATTTTTCTTATGACTTTAAATATCTCTAAAGATCTTAATGGGAAATAACTTTGTAAATACTTAGCTTTACACTTAGCATAAACTCTCATTTTATTTTATTCCAAGACTCATCCATGAAAAAGTCCAGATCCATTTCTTATCTCTGACAAATACCAGAACCTACAACATATGGTGTCTCTTATCTGTATCGTTTCCCCCAGTGCCTGCATTCAGCTTTAATGTTGATATTTTGTGGTCTAGTGGCTCTTGAGAGATGACGAATACCTTTCTCCTTTGAACTGTAAATAACCATAATTGGACTTGCTTCTTCATATAATTTTTTGTAAGTCCTTTTTATTTTTCTCATTTATCAAATTGAAAATTTAAAATTATCGAATCTATTTTAATACCATCTAAATATTTGTTTTGATAATGTGGCAGAGTTTAAATTAATAATAGTGGCACACAAGCCAGTGGGATCAACTAGGCAATACATAGCCTGTTAATCGCAAATTAGTCTATTTGGGAGTAGGCATCAGAGAAGTCTCTTTCTCGGAACTGCTGAAATCTCACAATAAAGTAAGAACTACCCTTTGTTTTCACACCCTTTCTCCCGCTTCTACTTACTGGTGTTCAGCCAGAAGAATAATGTTAGCAACAGTGTCACTTTTGAAGGTCTGCCCACCCCTGATTTAAACAACATCCGTCAGAGAGGAAAGAGTATAGGTTAGGGTTTCATAAATCTAACAGATTATAAGTACTCAATATACATTTGTTGAATGAGTGGTTAAATTGCATACAAGTTCATAGGTATATTGAACTATTCTTTGGTCTTTGCTGGGCTTGGTGTTGATTTCATTAATGTATGCTTGACATATGTGGAAATATTTAAGTGCATATCCTGGGTCATTTATACTTTTCTTATTCCTAGATAATTTTTTTTTTTATATAAGCTTAAAGAGTTGTTGTAATTATGCAGTCTTTACACTCGATTTCAAATGGGAAAGCTGAGGCCCTGAAAAGTTGTATCATGAGCCAAGTAACGTGCCTGATGTTGTATAATGAGCCAAGATAAGAGCGGAAATCGAGTTCACCTGGCTGCTGCTTTTCCAAGCAAACACTGTTCCAGTTCATGTTATGATTACCATATAAACATAAACTAAAGAAATGTTACATGCTGGGACTCCATTACGATGCTGATAAAGAAAATTCATATTAAAAAATGAGAAACTATATTTTGTACGGTGAATTATAAAGTAAATGGTAAATAAATGAGGTCTGAAATTGGATTGGAACATTAAAAACTGTATTTTGTCTTCAGAGAATACACAAAATGGTTTAATCGAAGGAATTTTTAGTAGGTGTTATAATAAAAATGCTGTCTATTTTGTCATTCCTTAGCAGTGACTGTAAACCTAGAAAACTAATAAATGTACTGACCCATTCCTTTCTACCCCACAGTTCACCATCAGTACAGTAAAGGATGAATAAAAATGCCTGAAAAATGGACAGTGATCACTAAGTGATTACAATTTTAGCACAAACTTCATGATATTTTAATTGGTATATGATGATAGTCAGTTTTGTCAGAAGTATTACGCATTTTTCCCTGAGAACGGAAGCAATGTTGGTAGAAGTGGCCTGGTTTCAGACTCTGTCTGTTAAATTCTTACTTTTGTTCTGAGTCCTGGCTCTTCTTCAGTGGCTTAAATTATTCATGGAATAAATGATTTGTGCTAATCTACTACCAGTTTGAACCCACCCAGTGGTATCACTAAAGACAGGTCTGGTGATCTGCTTTTGTAAAGTTTACAGCCCAGAAAACCCTATGTCACTCTCTAACACGTGGGCTTGCCAGGAGTCAGAATTGATTCCATGGCAATGGGTTTGGGTCCCCCCACCATTGGCGAATCCTTTGATGGAAAAACAGATGTTCCAGCAACCTTATTTTGAACATCTCACAAACATTGCTTATGTTTTCTGTCTTTCATATCAATACTATCTCAAACTATTTCTGCTAACTGAACCAGGACCACACCATTATAAACAGTAGATGTGTATTAATTTTAAGCATTTACAGAAGTCCCATGATACATTTTTAGCGGCTAGGTATTTTGTTAATTCATTAGTGTATCATATTATAAAGTTTCTACTATACTAATAAGTATTAATATTACTTTTGGACCAGAGTTACTGGCCTGACAGTAAGCTCAGTAATGAAGTCACTTCTAAGGTTCACTCTTCAGCCAAGGATTAGATACACCCATAAAACAAAACGAGACTAAAGAGGCACATCAGCCCAAAGGCAAGGACCAAAAGGCAGGTAGGGACAGGAAATCTGGTAATAGGAAACCCAAAGTCAAGAAGGGAGAGTGTTGACATGTCGTGGGGTTGGTAACCAATGTCACCAAACAATACGTGTACTAATTTGTTTGATGAGAAGCTAGTTTGTTCTATAAACCTTCATCTAAAGTAGAATAATAATAATAAAAACACTTAATATTTCTTTTGGATCCCACATAAAGCATGCCACTTAATTTTTGACTGATTCCACATGAAGCCAATAGTTTGTACCCAGTTTCTCAAAATTCATTCTATCTGCGAATTTCACTTTTTATCCATGTCTTAAACTTCTGCTACTCAAACTGGGGTCCAGGGACTAGCAGCATCAGCATCATCTTGAAGCTTGTTAGAAATGCAGAATCTCAGACCTAGTAGATCATAATTTGCATTTTAACAAGATGTTCAGGAGATCCCCGTGCACACATTCAGGTTTGAGAAGCAGTGGCCTAAGCCTCAGATTTTAGTATTTGTTTAGAACAGCCTTGTTCTCTTCAGCAAAAGCATAAGTTTTGCTTTTGCTTTTGTTTTGTTTTGTTTTTCAGCTCCTGGTACTAGGCCTAAAGTAAATATTCATATAAATTCAATAAAAGAAAATTTTTTCCAAGATAAAAAATAGAGCCTTAAAAAAACACCATGTCCTTTGTTTAGTTTCCAAAATTTTATTTTGCTGTCAGATTTTCCTATAAAGTATCGTCCCAGAATTAGTTCCCCACATGGAGGCCAGGCTCTACCATGCCAGGTGGGTCAAGCTGTATTCAAGGAACAGGCGGCTGATTAAAGGACCCGCCCTAGTTATCCTCTGTCTTTGGATTTGGATATTTTGTGTCTTGTTCTCATCCCTGGCAGCAAGCAGGACAACAGGGAGTTGGAAACAAAGATAAGTCATTCTGCGTTTCATTAGTAGTTTGGCTAAAATATTTGATAGGTTGAAAATATTGGTTAAAATTAATTTTATAAATTATCAGAAGATTTTCATTTACCGTGCCACATTAAACACTGACAAAAGAACTAGCTGTTCTAAGCTGCTACTTAGTGTATATTGGAACCGATATCTTCGTGGCCTGAAAGAATTAATATTACTTCCAGGGACCCAGGGAGTTGCTCAGGCATTGAGAATTTTTGGTTCTGAGGATTAAATTTTTAGGAAAATCTTATTTCTGAGGAAACTAAAAGCAAAACTCAAATATAATAACAACTTCCAGAGTCCATTAAAGTAGAGACTAAGCTTTAAAAGGGTGTACTTTAAATCCTCAATTCCTTTCCCAATTTCCAAATCAGTGACCTGCATGTAGGAACTCTACTTTTTCAGATTTTATGATTTGCAGTATCTTTCTAAGTCATCATGATCCTTCAGGTCATAAAGAACCTTAGAATGCATTGATATTGCTTTATTTCCTTTTGTTCTACCCAATATGCCTGAAAAGAGACAGCTTTGGAACTGGATTTTAGAAGCTTTGAGAGACAGGGCCCACAGCTGTTACACATGCTAAGTTCCACCAGTCTCCATCTAAAAATTAATGATCATATTTTGACATAGTACACAGTGAACCCGTGTCAGTTTACTTACTCGATGTACCAGAAATCAGATCAGTATCATAAATCAGCTTACGATGAACCTTAGAGGAGGTGACATACAAAAAAGGATTATATGTCACCAGCACTTTAACATTAAAAAAAAAAAAAAAATACTCTGATGCCAGAGAAAAATGAAAGCGAATAGTGAAAAAAAAAAAAAACAAAAAAACACTGCTTAAAATGCCTGGGTGGGGGAAAAAAAAATCTAAGAAAAAGTAATACACATTTATTGTATCATGACTTATATTGCAAACATATTTGCTAGTGTTTTTAAACAGGTTAAGCTGGTTTAGGAAGAGTTCAAAAAACTTTTCTAAGGAATAATTTATGGAAAAGAAAACCTGAATATAAAGTGAACACTGGGTATATAATTATAACTAGAATTAAGAGATGGAAGTTTATAAAAATAAATAAAATATTAATTGATTTGGGTAACAATTATTATTATTGGATTGATAAATGGAATGGGATAAAATACAAGATTAAAATGATAGATTTAAACTGAATAGGGGGAAAATACAGTTTTTGTATAAAAAGCCACATTTCTCATTGTGTCACTTATTTCAGTTACATGTTATTTGTCTTGAGGAGAAACAGAGTATGGATGGCTCACTGTTACCCATAATATTCCTGGAAAACAGGTCCTATAGATGAGAAGATCCAACTCATAAATAAAAAGCATTACGGCATTGCTACTTCTAGGTAATCTTTATTGAAATGCAACCCTTGAAAATGGAATACCTAGAAGACCTACACTTAGGTGAGGATGTGGAAAACTGGAACCCTGCTTGGTTCCATAAATGCCACAGCTACTTGGGAAACATATTTGGCAGTATCTAAGATCACGTGGAGTCCCTGGGTGGTGCAAATGGTTAACATGCTTGCCTGCTTACCAAAAGGTTGGAGGTTCTAGTCCACCCAGAGTTACCTGGGAAGAAAGGCTTGGTGATCTACTTCCAAAAAACTAGCCATTAAAAAAACCCTATGGAGCACAGTTCTACTATGAGGCACATGGGGTCGCCATGAGCTAGAGCCAACTCGATGGCAACTGGTGGTGAAGATCACACACACAGCCTGATGCTGTTATTGTTAATTCAATTCTGACTCACAGCAACTCTACATACAACAGGACAAAAACACTGACCGGTCCTGCACAACCTTCACCTTCACATTCATTGCCATGTTTCAGCCCAAAGACAATGTTCTGCTGCTATTTATAAGGTTTACACTTGCCTATATATATATATATTATATATATATATATATACACACATATATATTATTTTTTTTTTTAGAAGTAGATTGCCAAGTCCTTCTTCCTAGTCTGCCTTGATCTAGAAGCTTCGGTGAAACCTGCCCATCACAGGTGACCCTGCTGGTATTTGAAATATCGGTGGCATAGCATCCAGCACCAGAGCAATGCTCAAGCCACCACAGTATAACAAACTGACAAGTGAGTGGTGGATGCAGAGCCTACCACCTAGAAATTCCACTCTTAGCAATGTACCCGACGTACAGGTATACACACAAACCGATACACACTACATGCACATTTGTTCACCAAATGATATATCCTAGAATGCTCTGGGTAGCTTTATTCATAATAGCTTCAAACTGGAATACTCAAATGCCTATCGACAGTAGAATGGATAAGAAAACTGTAGTATATTCACTCAATGCAATACTATCACCATTAAAATGAACAACCTACAACTATACAAAACAACATGGATGAATCTCACAAAAACAAAGTTGAGTGAAAATAAGCCAAAAACAAAAGCAAAAGTTGATGTTATATAATTCCATTTATATGACATTCAAAAACAGACAAAACAAATCTATCCTCTTAGAAGTCAGGATAGTGGTTATCTTTAGGAACATAGCATGTAGAAGGAGCATAAGAAAGTGTTCTTGGGAGCTAGTAATATTTTATTTGTTGATATTGCTGGTTTTATGAGTAAAAATGGCTAAGCATTTTTCTTTTTTTCTCTCTCACCTAGGGCACATTCAGGAGCCCTGGTGGCACAGTGGTAAGCACTTAGATGTCAACTGAAAGGTCAGTGGTTCTAACTCACCAGTGGCTCCATGCGAGAAAGATATGGCAGCTGGCTTCCATAAAGATTTACAGCCTTGGAAATTCCATGGGGCAGTTCTACTGTGTCCTACGTAGTTGCTACAGGTTGCTATGAATTGGAATCCACTCAGTGGTAATGGGTTTGGTTTTTGGGGGGAGTGGCACATTCGTACCTAACATCTCACACAAATTATAGTCTCACAGAGGGCTAAGGATTATTTATGATTAATTTAAGGAAGAAAGAGAGTCCCTTTCCTTTTCACCAACACTGGGGAAGTAAGGTTTAAAAGATAAATAAATAAAGTTATTTAGACCCTAACACAAACACGGAGCCTTTTCAATTGACTTAAAAACACAAGACAGGTTATTTATTTATCTGACTAATCAATAATTTCTTCTTTCTCGATCTTTCTGCACGTCAGATCTCCCTGACTTTGTGAGTCTCAGTGCACATGGATTTGCTTTAGGAAGGGAAACCTGATATGCACTTTACCCTGAATGTTATGGGTTGAATTGTGTCCTTTAAAAAAGATGGGTACTTCACTTCCTGTGAATGTGACCTTATTTGGAAATAGGGTCTTTGCAGATGTAATTTTAAGTTTACAGGAGGTTATACTGGAGCCCTGGTGCTTAAGAGCTTAGCTGCTAACCAAAAGGTCAGCAGTTCAAATCTACCAGCCGCCCTTTGAAAACGCCGTGGGGCAGTCCTACTCTGTCCTATAGGGTCGCTATGAATCGGAATCGACTCAATGGCAACAGGTTTATACTGGAGGAGGGTGGGCCCTAATCCAATATGATTGAAATTTATATAAAAACAGAAGAAACACAGACAGGCAGGGAGGGAAGACAGCCATGTAAAGACAGAGGCAGAGATTGGAGTTAGGTTTTCACAAGCAAAGAAATGTCTGGGGCCCTCTAAAGCTAGAAGAGGCAAGGAAGGATTCTTCCCCCAGAGCCTGCAGAGAGAACATGGCCCAGAAGATACCCTGAATTTGTACTTCTAGCCTCCAGAAGTGTGAGAGAATAAATTTCTGTTGGTTTAAGCCACCTTGTTTGTGGTACTTTGCTGCAGCAGCCATACCTAAACCCTAACCCACTGCCTGCCATCAAGTCAGTTCCCACTCTTAGCGACCCAAAGGACAAAGTAGAACTGCCCCATAGGGTTTCCAAGGAGTGGCTGGTGATTCAAATTGCTGACCTTTTGATTAGCAGCAGAGCTCTTAACCACTGGGCCACCAGGGCTCTTTAAGGCTCTCAGTAGGGTTTCATTTGTAATGGATTAAACATGGGTGTATATCTTAAATCTGGCCTCATGCTCATTTTCTTTCTTCGTGGTCCCCTGTTCTTTTTTCCTTTCTCTCAAGGTCTCCTTCAACATGAAGGAGAGTCTGGAATGGAAAAGTAGTCATAAAAGAGAAGCCAGAGCTGCGTTCTGAAATGTCTGTGGGATGGAGAGAAGAAGAACAGTCTTCTCTGGTGCTGTGAAAAGGAACCTCAGGACTGAACTGTGTCTGAAAAGCAACTTTTTGTTCACTGTATGTAGTGTCCTGGAGTCACTGGTCATTGCTTGCAGCACAGAAGTCACAGAATGAAATGAGAAAAGTGGCTAGCATCCGATCTCTCAACCACTGCACCACCAGGGCTCCGCAGCAGCCATAGGAAACTAATACACTTAGTATCTAAGGCAACAGTTAGGAGAGCAGCGCAGACAACAGAAGATGTACAGATTCATCCTTGATCTCCTCAACAGAGGAGGACAGAGCACAAAAAAGTGCCCTCCAGTGACAGCGCCTGTGGCAACCTGCCAACCAATTTCTCAGTGCATTTTGAACTTTATAACAAAGACTTAAAAGAAGTTGTGGTGGAAAAATATCTAGTGATTTTCTAGTAAACAATAAGATAGAGCAATAAAACAGTAATCTGAGCAACTGAATATTGTCATCTTTTAGTTCATCTGAGACCAGGGCAGTGATATTTTTTCATGAAAGCCATGGATGAGAGCTTTTTGTCAAGTACAACTCAAACATGGCAGAAGGTTTTTGCTTTGCTTTGTTTTTCTCTCCAGCAAAGTGACCACTCTTTCACTAGAGAATGTACTTACATCATAAAATTAATGTAATTCTCAAACAGGACACAAATCTTCTCTTTGGATGATGAGAACATGAATCAGAATCAGATAATTTTTCATTCTCTATCTAAACACTGCCATTATGAGAAAAATCCCTAAAAATCAAGGATATGTTATAAAGTTAAACCTCTCCTCCCAGCCAATCTATCTTGTTATTCTATATAAACACATTCGGCCATTGCATTCCTTTACCCGTAGCAACTTCCAGTGGATAATCCACAAATCAATTAATGACAAGTTAAAAGCCAAAAGGGATCAAGCAACAAGCATAATATTTACAGACACTACCCTAAAAATTTATGTTAGAGAAAAGTGTGGTCTGGCTAGCTTTTCTTCTAATCTAAGATTTTAAACGTGTATGATTACTTTTGAAAATCGAAAATTCACCACATAATTACTCTCAGCTTATGACATCTGTGTTGTGCGGGCAAACACAGACAGATGTATTTAGCAAAAAAAAAAGAAATGGTACTACTTATAGAAGGTACTACTGTTCCTGATTTTTAACATCCAATTTTTTTACTTTAATATTTTTTACATATGAAACTTTTTGAGGATTACATGAAATAACATGACACAGAAGTACTGTAAACTGCTATCCATTGTTGTCATTATTATTTTAATATAATAATACTTGAAACATAAAAATACTTCCATTATGCCAAAAGCCTTCCTTTAGTTATCACAATCTTAATTATCTCTTCTTCTCCTAGTCCTCCTCCTCCTTCTCCTCTAGTTCCTCCTTCTTTTTCTCCTCCTCTTCCCCCTAATTTTACTATAACTTAGAAGCAAAGGCAAATTCATTCAAGAGACTGGAGTGTGATCCTAGAACAGTCAGTAATGAGGTCAACTTCCCGTGGGTCCATCGACTTTGGTGTGATTCCAAGCTATGAATTGTCCACCAGGATTACAAATGGATTATGGATGTATGGAATGGATATGCTGCAACTTGTATGTAAATAAATTCCCATTTTCTTTACAAAGTTTTCCCTTATTTTTCTAAGCAGTATTGCACATCCCAGTCCCTATTTTAACTTAGCTGCCAACTTGTTCAACAACTTCCTCCATTACAATGTATGTTTTATGAGAGCAGAGACCTTGTCCATCATGTCCCTCACTCATCCATAACATAAGACGTATATTTTTATGCAGCTAATAAACCACTGCGGTCAGTCCCTGGCCGTGTTCTGACTGATGATATTGAGCTTCTCCATCATCTCTTCCCACACATGTAGTTGATTTGATTCCTGTGCATTCCATTTGGCAAAGTTCACGTGTATAGTCACCATCTATGTTGTTGAAAAAAGGTATTTCCAATGAAAAATCCATTGGTCTTGAAAAATTCTATCCTGAGATCTCCTGAATCTTTCTATCACCAAGGCCATATTTTCCAACTACTGATCCTTCTTTATTTCCCACTTTTGTATTCTAATCACCAGTAATTCAATTTCTTCATCTTGGGCATTAGTGGTTGGTACATAAACTTGAATAATAGTCCTATTAACTGGCCTTCCTTGTAGGTGCATGGATATTATCGTATCACTGACAATGTTGTATTTCAGGATAGATCTTGAAATGTTCTTTCCGACAATGAATGAGACAATGTTTCTCTGCAATTTGTCATTCCTGGCACAGTAGGCTACATGGTTGTTTGATTCAAAATGGCCAATATCAGTCCATTTTAGCTCATTAATGCCTAGGATATTGATGGTTACACACTCTATTTCATTTTTGACAACTTCTAGCTTTCCTAGATTCATACTTGGTATATTCCATGTTCTGATTATTAATGGATGTTGGCAGCTCTTCTCATTTTGAGTCATGACACATCAGCAAATGAGGTCCTGAAACTGTACACCATTCACATGATTAAGATCGACTCTACCTTGAGGAGGCAGCTCTTCCCCAGTTATATTTTGAGTGCCTTCCAACCTGAGGGGCTCATCTTTGGCACTATATCAGGCAATGTTCCATTGTTATCTATAAGGTTTTGACTAGCCAATTTTTTTCAGAAGTAGATTGCCGTTAAAACAAGTCCGTGAGATTCAAGTGCAAATATTGAGTATATCTCACCTGAATTTAGAGACCATCTCAAGAATAGATTTGATGCATTGAACACGAATGACCAAAGACCAGATGAGTTGTGGAATGATATCAAGGACATCACACATGAAGAAAGCAAAAGCTCACTAAAAACACATAAGAGACTAAAATGGATGTCAGAAGAGACTATGAAACTTGACCTTGAACACTGAGTTGCTAAAGCCAAAGGAAGAGATAATGAAGTACAAGGGCTCAACAGAAGATTCCAAAGGGAGACTTGAGAAGATAAAGTAAATATAATGAAATGTGCAAAAACCTGGAGTCAGAAAACCAAAAGGGAAGAAAAAGTTCAGCATTTCTCAAGCTGAAAGAACTGAAAAAAAAATTCAAGCCTCGATTTGCAATATTGAAGGATTCTGTGGACAAAAAACTGAACGACACAGGAAGCATCAAAAGAAGATGGAAAGAATACAGAGTCACTGTACCAAAAAGAATTGGTCTATGCTCAAATATTCTAGGAGGTAGCATATGATCAAGAACTGATGGTACTGAAGGGAAAAGTCCAAGCTGCACAGAAAGCATTGGTGAAAAAAAGGCTCCAGGAATTGATTGAATACCAATTGAAATGTTTCAACAAGTGGATCCAACACTGGAAGCACTCATGCATTTATGCCAAGAAATTTGAAAGACAGATACCTGGTCAACTGACTGGAAGAGATCTATATTTGTGCCCATTCCAAAGAAAGGTGATCCAATAGAATTTGGAAATTATCAAATGATATCATAAATATCACATGCAAGTAAAATTATGCTGAAGATAATTCAAAAACAGTTGTAGCAGTACATCTACAGGGAACTATCAGGGATTCAAGCTGGATTCAGAAGTGGATATGGAACTAGGGGCTTCATTGCTGATATCAGAGGGATCATGGCTGAAAGCAGAGAATACCAGAAAGATGTTTACCTTTGTTTTATTGAGTATGCAAAGTCATTTGAGTGTGTGAGTCATAAGAAATGATGGATAACACTCTGAAGAATGGGAATTCCAAAACACTTAATTGTGCTCATGCAGAAGCTATACACAGACCAAGAGTCAGTCATTTGAACAGAACAAGGCAATACTGCATGGTTTAAAATTAGGAAAGGAGAGCATTAGGGTTATATTAATCCGTATGTTGAGCAAACAATCCTAAAAGTCAGACTACATGAAGAAGAATGCAGCATCAGAACTGGAGGGAAGACTCATTAACAACCCGCAATATGCAGATGACATAACCTTGCTTGCTGCAAAAGAAGGGGACTTGAAACACTTACTGATGAAGATCAAAGATCACAGCCTTCAGTGTGGATTACACCTCAACATAAAGAAAACAAAAATCCTTACAATTGGAAGTAAACAACATCATGATACATGGTGAAAAGACTGAAGTTGTCAAGGGCTGCATTTTACTTGGATCCACAATCAACGTCCAAGGAAGCAGCAGTCAAAAATCAAAGGAAGTATTGCATTGGGCAAATCTGCTGGAAAAGACCTCTTTAAAGTGTTCAAAAGTAAGATGTCACTTTGAGGACTAAGGTGTGCCTGACTCAAGCCACAGTATTTTCAGTTGCCTCATATGTAGGTGAAAGGTAGACAATGAATAAGAAATAGTGAAGAAGTATTGATGTCTTTGAATTATGATCATGATGAAGAATATTGAATATAACATGGACTGCCAGAAGAATGACCAAATTTGACTTGGAAGAAGCACAGCCAGTATGCTTCTTAGAAGCAAGGATGATAAGACTTCATCCCATGTACTTTGGACGTGTTATCAGGACGGACCAGTCCCTTTGTAAGGACATCATGCTTGGTACATTAGAGGGTCAGCAAAAAAGAGGAAGACCCTCAATAAGATAGACTCACACAGTGGCTGCAATAATGCGCTCAAACATAGCAATGATTGTGAGGATAACGCAGGACCAGGCAGTGTTTCCTTCTGTTATACGTAGGGTCCCTGTAAGACAAAACCAACTTGATGGCAACTAACAACAACAATAAATCGACAGGCACAGCTGTGTGTCAGAACCAGTCTGTACCAACTGGTGAAAGGAGAGCTGATAAATTTTCCAAAAATTTTCACAAGTCATTGTGTAGTCTGACCACTATTAAAAATTAAGTTATATGATCTTAAAGTTAAATCATATAAAAACAAAGGTAATAAATATTCAAAACTCATTGCTTCATAATGACTGATAACATTGTACTATTATTTATGTCGTTGAGGTCATTTACATAGATTGTATCTGTATGTTGGAATCACTATATAGGCTATGGATGCATCTCTTTCCACACTCAGTGATGTCAAGTTTGCAGCTTTGAAGTAGGTATAGTGGGAGTATTTTCATTTTCTTTTTGTCATGGAAATTAGAAAATACTATAAAAAAGGCTTCTTTTGGTTTTTTTTCATAAAGAGGTGACTATTAATATTTATTAACACACCATTGACCAGGCATAACTCAGGCGTTCAACAAATGGATTCTACAGGAATGAATTGATCTTTTATATCCTGATTACATTTGAGTGTTTTATTCACAGTCACAGCAATTCTTACTTTTACAGAGTTTATTCCTTTAGCTCAGCCCAAAGCTTATCTTCTTTTGTTTCACTCTAAAGCGTGCTTTTGGAATGTGGCTTAAATACTTGTTGCTCTTGAATGCCTGTCTTTTGCATGCGATTAATATAAACTAATTAATGTAATACTCTGCTCACAAACCCATCCTTTATCTTTAATATTTAATTGTAGCCTTCCTATTAACACTATTATCAGGTAATTAAATTATATAACTTGATAAAATTTTCCAAGTAATTTCAGGGTATTCATTTAACCTAGTCTTATAGAAACTCAGAAACTTCTTTCAAACCCTTTTAGTGAAAGTTAAAAAAAAAAAAAAAAAAAACAATTATGGTTCAAAAGTAGGAAAACTATGGAAGTTAGGAGGGGGCTAGCCAGTACTGGAGGCTGGTATATGGCTTTGGCAAAAGCATGCCAGTGTGTGGGGAGGTCTCCAGAAAAAGGAGTAGAAAACTAAGGTATATAGAACAAATGCTTCTTTTTTTTCATAAGAAGTGCTCCTTATTCACTCTACCCAGAACACAGTAGTCTTAATTGGGCCACTCAGCTGAGATACCTTCGGTTCAAAATTATTGAAGGATGTTCCTCAACTTCATAACTTAAAGACAAAAATGTACTAGTTGAGTATCATAAAATCAACATTGTGAGAATGAATGATATTAACTAACTGCTAACCAGTAACCAGTTATCACCAGCTCATTTCTAGCTCATGGTGACCCCATGTGTGTCAGAGTAAAACTGCTTGCCATAGAGTTTTCAATGGCTGTGATTTTTTTTAGTGATTCTTCAGAAATAGACTACCAGGTCTGGGTTCCAAGGTGTCTCTGGTTGCTAATTAATTGTAAATGCTCATACCTATCATACATTCAGAAACACTCCTCATTTATCAAGTAAATAGTTATCTGACATTTAGCATTTTAAACAATAGTAAACAGTCTGCTATCTGACTATTTTGTGCATTAATGAGGTGGTGGCAACATGTCGCCCAGTGCCCTCTGCTCCCTCCTGCAAGTGGGAGCTGGCCAGCCTCCTACATGTCCACAGCCTCTAGGCTGGTGAGCAGGCAGAATTAAGCCAGCAGGTGCCCATAATGGGTTCCCAGCTTCTATGCAGCCTGAAGCCCTGCAGCACAAAATTGCTGTGAGGTGGGAAGGGAGAAAAGAAAGAGGCATCAGAGAGGGTGTTTGGAAGAAATGTGTGTGAGTTTAATGACATCCCAAAGTGAGCCAAACTGGGCCTGAAGCCTCCACGTTGGTGGGGCCAGGGTCTCAGTGCCCTTGCATGAAGCCCCAAGCTTCGGTGACTCACCAGGCCCAGAGGGTAGAGCAGGCTTCCGGACTGTGAACAAAGGGCTTGCAGAAGTGGAAGTGGAGCCCCGGAGGCGGCTCCCAGAGGGAAGCTCTGAGCTAGCGCTGGGGAAAAGTGAAGTGGTTAGTAAACTGTGGGCCCTCCAGTCACACAGCCCAGCTTTATCCAGCTTTGTCTCCTCTAACCCTCCTTCTCCACAGGGGAATAATCCATAACTGGACTCATCACAGTGATGAGCACGTCTGTAAATCTTAGCTGTTACTATCTCTATGATCATATTTTCTAAATACAAGTCAGACAAATGGTCTGAAAACGGGGGAAAAAAAAAAAAAAACTCTGCCATTTTTGCTTAACACTGATTTTCACGTAACTACCTGGTCTTTGGAACCTAACTGTGCCTATGAGGAGTGGGTGTATAGTTTTAACCATGGCGTGGTTCTCACATTGATTGTCAGAAACACTAGAAGCGGAACTATAAACTCTCAGCAGTGGGGAGTGTACTTTTTTCTTTTGTCACCTTGAGATCTTGCATCTTTTATCAGTATATATTTGAAAGTGCTCTGTGCTAATTCATAGCCCACAGGCCACCTAATAGCAACAGGATTTTTATCATAATTGTGCAGAGTTTTATATCATTCTGCTTATGATTGCTCAATGTGTTTTATTGATAGTATACCTCATGACCTGAATTTCCTTCTCTATTTCTAGCCTACTTTGGTAATGGCACAGATGATCTTGAATGTTGGAAATGTTTCTTTCAAATTAGAAAAACTTAGCTCATATCTTCTGCAAAAATGCTGTCTACAAAATGGTCCCCCTAAAAGCCAGATTGTAGCAGTTGTAGGAAGGGATTTTTAGACTTGTAAATGAAACGCCTTTTCTTAGTTTTACATGGAAGAGTCTTCCTATTATTCAGAGGCCTGTCCTTTCATGGTTGCTGCCCAATTCTACTCTTAAACTCTCCCTTTGTGGTAAGAAGTGGGTCCCAAATCATTCCTCTTGTTGTCTTACTGAAGGCACTTAATGAGATGGGATTTGTACTAAAGTGAGAGGGTTAGGACATTGGAGCAAAGATTTGCATGTAATCACACTGAATGAGTTCTAGCTTTAGGTTTGGCACTATCAAGCTGTATGACCTTGGGGCTTCTCTAAGTCTTCAGATTCTTCAACTATAGGATGAATGAGTGGAGTAGGGGAACCATTGGGTCTCTTTAGTTCTAACATTCCATCTGTTCCCAGGAATGTAGGTGAAAGGATGCAGGGTGTCCCCACACTTGAGGTCTGAAAATATTTGCTGATAGGTTAATTCACTAAGTACATATACATTAAACACTGATTATGTTCCAGGCAAGGAGTCCTGGTGTTGCAGTGGTTAAAGTACTTGGCTGCTATAACTGGTCTAAACCAAAAGCAAAGATGTTTTCTGAAAACAACAGAATGCTTTGAAGGCCAGAGTAGCAAGGAGAGGGGTCTGGGGCCCATGGTTTCAGGGGACATCTGGGTCAATTGGTATAAGAAAATGTACTAAGAAAATGTTCTGTATCCCACTTTGGTGAGTGGAATCTGGGGTCTTAAACGTTAGCAAGTAGCTATCTAAGATGAATCAATTGGTCTCAACTCACCTAGAGTGAAGGAAAATGAAGAACACCAAAGACATAAGGTAAAGATGACCCCAAGAGACAGAAAGGGCCACATAAACCATAGACTACATCAGGCTGAGACTGGAAGAACTAGACGATGCCCAGCTACCACTGATGACTGCCCTGAAAAGGAAAACAACAGTGAATTCCTGATGGAGCAGGAGAACAGTGGGATGCAGATCTCAAATTCTCGTAAAATGACCAGACTTAAAGGTCCGAATGAGACTAGAAGAACCCCGGAGGTTATGGTCTCCGGACCCTCTGTTAGCCCAAGGCTGGAACCATTCCTGAAACCAACTCTTCAGACAGGGATCGGACTGGACTATAAGATAGAAAATGATACTGGTGAGGAGTGAGCTTCTTGGCTCAAGTAGACACATGGAACTATGTGGGTAGCTCCTGTCTGGAGGTTGAGATAAGAAGCCAGAGGGGAACAGAAGCTCGTTGAATGGACACAGGGAATACAGGGTGGAGGGGAGGAGTGTGCTGTCTTATTACAGGGAGAGTAGCTAGGAGAACATAGGAAGGTGTGTATATATATATATATGTTTTTGTACGAGACTGACTTCATTTGTACACTTTCACTTAGAACACAGTTAAAAAAGAAAAAAAAAGAGATAAAACACACATACACAAAAGTACTTGGGTGCTAGCTGAAAGACTGATGGCTTGAGCTCACCAGCCGCTCAGCAGGAGAAAGATGTAGCAATCTCCTTCTGTAATGATTTACAGCCTTGGAAGCTCTAAGCGGGTAGTTCTACTCTGTCCTACCGGGTCACTATGAGTTGGAATTGACTCGGCAACAATGGGTATGTTCCAGGCATTCTTCTAGGCATTCAAGATATAGAGGTGGTCAAAAACAAAACAAAAAAACAGATAAAAATCTCTGCTATGGGGAACTTATATTCTACTATTAATAAGAGCTCACATTGGTTTTAGAACTGTATATATGCCAAGTATTTTACATGGCTACCACAACACTCAGGGGCCCTGGTGATGCAGTGGCTAAGAGCTATGGCTGCTAACACAAAAGAATGGCAGTTCAAAGCCACCAGCTACTCCTTGGAAACACTATGGGGCAGTTCTACTGTGTCCCATAGGATTGCTATGAGTTGGAATCAGCTTGAGGGCAACGGGTTTGGTTTTGGTTTTAACACAATCCTCACAACATCAGATTTTATAGATGAAGAAAGTGAGTCACATAATGTTATTTGCCTAGTGTAAGCGACAGTGCTGGAATTGAACCTCAGCCATGTGGCTCTACAGCCAACCAGCTCTCTTTACGCCATACTGCCTTTCAAGGGTGAGATTTTTTGTAAGTGTAAGGTGCTTATAAAGTAACTCTTTGTAAGCCAGCTGTATTGCATTATTCTATAACCAAAAATGGCCCCAATGATGAAGATTAGCCTCTAAAAAAATTTGTTGATCTAAGCGTCACATAACTAATGAAATTACAAGGAAAACAGAAAATGCTATAAAAGAGGTGGTACATAAGCCTACCTATGTATACATTGTTTCATTTAATCTACAAAATAGTCTTCTGAAATAGGTATTTTTATTTTCCTTTTATAGATAGGGAAATGGCTTACAGACATTACAGAATTTTCCCAGTTGAGAAAACAGCAGAGTTGGCATTCAATCTTGGTCTCTTTGGCTCTATAGTCAAAGTCCTCCTCCTGTACCATGCTGCCTTACCCCATGATGCACAATGATTATTAACATGGTTGCTATTCTTAGGTATAAATGTTGCCTATATTTTTTTTTTTTATAGGGTAGATGCTTTCTCATTTGCAATTTAGCCACTGTTACAATTTGAAATATCATTAAGAAGGTCCATTTAATGCTGAAAACAATGCCAGTAGAATAAATAGACATGACACGGGATGAAGTTGACCTCTCTAGCTCAGAGAATTCTTCTAGCTCCTCTGAACCACCAGCCAAGGAGCAATATTTTGGCAGGAAAATGTAATCACATGACCAGTGTTTCTCTCCAGATGAAATGAGCCAGATGGAAGCCCATAAAGCAAAACCCAGGGAGGGGACAGGAGCAGGTCACATAAAATCATTGATTATTTCCTTTTTTTAAACATAAGAAATACTTTTATATTTTTTTAACTCACTTTAAACCAATATCAATTAAGTTACAGGACAGTTTAGAAACTATTTTATAAGTTTATATTTTTAACTGATCACTAAGATTTATTGTCCTAAGTCAAATTACAAGGTTTTCCTTCTTCAGAGAAAGATGCTGAATGGAGGAAGACAGCAAATCATGGAATGAAATAGAATGGAACGGAATGGAATGGAATGGAAGGCACCATAGAATTCCTCCCAGTATGGTGATGAGAGAAGCAGGTCAGGGAACTGGAGGTAGGAGAGTGACTAGTTAGAAGTCCAGGCTCCAGGACAGATGGCTGGGGTCACATTTTGCCTCCTCCCTTTACGTCACATTGGACATGTTTCTTAAACTTTCTCTGCTTAGTTTTCTCATCTGTAAAATGGAAGTAATGATGGACCCACCTGCTGGGGTTGTTTTGGAGATTAAAGGAGAAAATGCACGTCCAGCACCGGGAACACTACCTGACACATAGGAAAAACAAAAACAAAACCACACCCATTGCCGTTGATTGAGTCGATTCTGACTCATAGCAACCGTATACCCTGGTGGTGGAGCGGTTAAGTGTTTGGCTGCTAACTAAAAGGTCAGCAGTTCCAATCTTTGGAAACCCTATGGGACAGTTCTACTCTGTCCTATAGGGTCGCTATGAGTTGGGCACATAGTAAGCACCCAATAATATTTGCTCTTAAAGTTCTTATTGGAGACTTTCTGGCCATGTATGTGTGTATTTCTGCTCCCTGAACATCAAATTCTTCTTCTATTATTTGGCGGTAATTATACCCATTCTTTTGATTTAAAGAATTAAATGAGATGATGTTACGGAAGCTGTGGAGCATGACCAGGTCATCCCTCCTGTAAAATCTGAACAGGCTTTGAAACACACACAAAATGCTTTGCAATGGGAGGTATTAATGTGGCAATTACAAAGTCACTTTTAGCATAACTATAAATACGAGTGTTATATGAGAATTTTTTTTTTTAATGAGAATGTTTTTAGCCATAATTGATCTATTTAATAGTTTATAGTGACATATATTCTAAATAAAGTCAGATTCATGGACATAGGTAAAATAAAGCCTGGGTATTGTCTTCCTTTTTTCTTGCTTCCTTCCTACCCTCCTTGCCTTCCTACCTTCCTATCATTTTGTTGTCCAGTTGTTCTTCAGCCCAGTGCATTGATTTGTTGGTGACACTCATTTTCTTTTCTAAGACTTGTGATCCAGCCTGCCTTTTCTATTGGACATTATGAGGTTTGATTCGTCAGCAACTGATGCACAACTACTTATATTTTAATATGTCTCTGCTCCTATCTGCTACAATAAAATCTCCAGGTCAAAGTTACAGATTTGAGCATCACTTCCTAAAAGCACAGGGGATGGTTTAAGGTTACCTGGGGCTTCTTGTTTTACCAAAGATTATCTTTTCAGAGCCTGAATGTCATTTGTGCTTTCTTTTCTTTTCTAACCTGCTTGCCAAGTTGTCCTTCATTTTATGTTCAGTATATTTCACATTTAAAAATTTACTTGTTAGCCCCCCCCAGCAGATTTATATATGCTTAAATGTGTTCAAACGTTCACCTGTTTGATGACTCTACTAAAACACTGGGGAGAGAAAGATGTCAAAAGTATTGGCAAAAATGAGATTCGGAGATTTTCTGGGAATTTCGATTGTATAGTATTTTGTGTGATCCCTATCATGATGATGTTGTTAGTTATTGTTGAGTCCATTCCAACTTATGGAGAACCTATGTGTTTGCTACAGAGTAGAACTGGTCCATGTGGTTTTCTTGGCTATAATCTTGAAAGAAGCAAGGCCGTTTCTTGCCCAATACTGCTGGGTGGTTTTGAACAGCCAACTTTTAGTTTAGCAGTTGAACGCAAACTGCTTGCCTCACTTAGGGGCCTTTCCTAAAAGCTCAAGAGGCATGAAAACTAGAAGATACTTTCTGTTTCTGGCCTGAAGAATGCCCCACACTGAAATGTGCCCTGGATGGCTCTCTATTCTATTTGCATAACAGCCATCACCATAGCATCCACATAAAGCTCCTTTGGCCATCTCTCTGTCTTTTTAAGAAGATGGAAAGCAGATAGTTTTGTGATTTGCTCTGGCTGGAAGACAGAGCTATCTCTAGAAGAGTAGCTTTCTATTTAAAGTTTCTTTTGAATATTACTATAATTTTAAACAATAAATCAACATTCAATATTTGTTTCCTAGTTTTCTCTTCTGGGGTTGCCAGGGTGCACAAACTTGCTAAGAGTCTTAGCTCCTTGATTTTTTCTTTGCTTCTCAGATGATGTTGTTTAATTTATTTTATGTATTATATTTATAGCACCAATATAAATTTACTCACCTTGCTTTCTTAAATCTAACATGAGCACATTATTCCTCTCTCTCTCCCCTAAAACAGATGTGAGAGCATCTGGTTCTAAAGGAATGAGATGGATGTTAACAGGACCTAGGGGGACAAATCAGTGTCTTGTCCTTAAAAGTAGTGCTTAATTTTGTAAGCAGTGCCCTGGTGCCATCGAAAAGCAAATGAATGAGGGATGAAGTCACTGAAGCTGTAGATGAGATTGGCCTAGGATGGCTATTTGGGATGTCATTCTCACATCTTAACTTGTTACAAAACAGGCTTGTTAAACTACAAACACAGGACATTCAAATACATGGAAAATTCATCCTTAGACATTCTAATGCTGGCTGCATTTCGCAAAGGATCAGAAATTGGCCAAAGGAAAATGAAAATATCTTTGCCAGACCACAAAAGCAACTTTCATAATTTATCTGTGAATTCTACAGTAGCATTTAAGCTGCATTTCTTGAGATTTTGGAAATTCTTTAGTCCACCAAGCTATTGTTTTTACTCTACCCACCAGGTAGATATTTATTATATTTAGGAATTTGTACCAGGTCTCAGTGATGAGGAGAACCTGGAAGCCACCATCAATCGTGACTAGGAGATACATGCGGTAATGTTGACGAATCTTTGGTGACAAGTTCAGAATATGCAACTGGGTGCATAATATGTATGCAGTTAGCACTCAGTAGAATACTAGGCATGTAGCGAGCATGCAACTATGACAAATCAACAGGATTTATAAAATTAATAAAAACAGTACTTAGTTTGTTTTGAAAAGGAAATAAATGAAGGTATACTACCTGTACTTCTAGTTGTAAACTTAATATGCATCCATTGTCAAAGTTTGCTTATATATTGTTACGAGTGAATTTTATACTTTGATTTCTCTGATTTTATAATTCCCTAAAAAATTCCAAGGTCACTATCTTCTTAACTGCCTAAAACAAATAAATAATTTATGAATTATTTTAATCCAAAATTCGAATTTTTTTCTATGTAGGCAAATCAAAACACATTATAACCCAAATTCAGTGCGTATTTCTACATAGGCCTGGCAGCTTCCACGCATGTTGCATTTGGTTTAAATAAGAAAGAACCTGCACTAGAGATTTTGCAGATAATTTCAACTCTATCTGCTTTTGTGGAAATAGCTTTCACTGCTATACACTATAACCAATCAGAAACGAAAACAAATGTGTCAAGAATCAATCTGTTCCTTGTCAATATTTAGAACACTCAAGTAGGAAATCAAAGATTTTTTAGGCGCCTTCTGTCTTTCTAGTTATTTGATGAAAATAAGCTAACTTTGATATAAAAGATATAATTGACAATTTATTGCAACATGAGGTTAAGATTTGTGTGTGTGTGTGTGTGTGTGTGTGATTTCTAGAAATCTTTAGAAATAAAATATTTACTTCCAAGTCCTGGTACTTAATTCTGTCAGACAAGATTAAAAGTCTGAATTGCCTCCTAGACCCTAAAGATAGTTACACAGATTCCATGAGAATGTTTCCTAGAACACTTATCAACACTGTAGCGTTATTATTTTGTTTGTTAATTTGCTTAATCAAATGAACACCATTTCCTGACATTTAAAGAGTTAACTGAAAGTTAGCACAGTCAATTTTGGCTATATCAAGTTTATTAGAAAAATTAACATTCTTGCTTTCCAAGTAACAGCAACATGAACATTCTTTCAAGTTCATCAATTAACTCTCAAAATCTGCTTTTCAAGTTAGTCAACTGCCTTCTACTTCTGCAGGTTCTCACATGTCCCTGACAACTTTAGGGTTCATACCTAATCAGACAGGTTTTGTATACTGTCGTTTTAATCAGCATTATGAGTCCATAGATCAACACAGGCCAAACACTTATTTGCAAGGAGCCTAAAGCTACAGAGGCAGCTGAAAAAATCCTTCCTAGCTACAAGAAGTAAAGAGCAATACCTGTAGGACTTTGCAAAACGCAATCTTGTTTTGGCTCTTGGAGATGGTCCTGGCGCTGTGGCTCCCAAAGGATCCCAAACGAAAGCCATTTGTCAAGAGGGTCCCAAGATCGCCTGGAGCAGCGGGAAGTTAGAGTTGATGCAGGGCCCTGGGGCCGGAGGACCCTGCACGGAGCTGGAGGCACCGGTGGCTGAGTGAGGGCATTTCCTCTTTGTGGTGGTATGTGCTGACAGAGAGGTGGCAGGCTGGCTGAAGCAGGGCTGGAAGGGATGGTCAAGACTTCCTGCTGCGTGACACTTGCCCTTTGCAACAGAGCTTGCTTCACTCAGCCCTTATCTCATTATTAATGTGAGAAATACTCCCTCATAAATTTGTTTTTATATTTAGCCTTGATTAAACAGCAAAGCCGCATGCCACTCCTGAAGAGCACAATGGACACACACACATTCAGTGAAAGGTATGAGTGAAGTGGGTGAGCCTTTTTATATCAAGTGAGAACTTAAAAAAAAGAAAGCAAATAGAGGGCGTCTTAAGGAAAAAAAAAAGTCAATACATGCCTATGACTGGAAAATTCGACACAGATTACTGAATTCACACAACCAGCTGCCAAATGTCATTTTTCTTATTTTGACTTCTCTTAGAAGCAAGGATGAACGTGATTGGTAGCAAACTTTTCCCGGACGATTTAATCGCCTAGGAAATACCAGCGCCTCCCTGCAAGTCAGTGTGAGAAGAAAACAAGCAGATCACTTTCAAAGCTTTTGGCAGCTTTTCCCTCATGGAGATACCACATCACCTTGGAAAGCGAATTATAATGAATGACTTTGGCAACAGAGATCAATTTTCTTGTCCATTCTCTATTCCCTAGAAGCATTTCCTAACTCTGAGAAATCCCTTAAAGCAATGTTCTTTCAAATTAAATAAATGAGGAAAGCTAAATCAAGCCCTTCACATGTTTTATGAGTCCAGTATGTTCAGGGGAGGCAAATATTTCCAGATACTGTACTGGAGGAGTCAAAGGGCTCCAATGCCGTCATCCGTCCTCATTGCCGAGTGGTATTTAATGTTAACAGTGCAGTATAATTCCATCAGTCCCTGTCCAAACATTGCCCTGTTGGTGACCTCAAGTGTAAACCAAGGCAGAGCTCCATTTCTGGAGGATAAGATTAGAGAGGCTTGGAGCGCCCCGGAGTGAATTTAACCCACTCTGAACTGAACGGTATTAACCAATAGTTGAGGTCAGTGAACGTCGATATATCCAGCAAATTTTGAGATCCCTGAAGCCCAGTGTAGCTCTTACATACGCACAGTGTTCAAAATCTTCAAGCAGTTTCCTTAAAAATTCAAGTCAGTAAATATGATGCTTATTTTCACAACAGAATCCAGCACACCAGGGGTTCTTCAAAGGGCTGAAGGTGCGCTATCAGCTTTGGGATGAGTAATAAAAACATTTTCACGGTTTCATCTCTTTGTTATCTGACATGTGGGCTAAAAGAGAGTGGGTGAGTGATAGCTACCCTGAACAGCAGCAGTCTAGGAGGGGCCACTGACAGCTCAAAATTAAATACATTTTCTTAGAATCAACTTGCAATATTTTAGTGCCTCCCAAACTCTGCCTTTTTGTTTTTGTAAAGGGCTCCACATTTCCCATGAGCCTGGTATTCTTTGAGAAGGACTGCGAAGGCACCTACACATATGCCAACCTACCCCTCTGGTGTATGAAATTCCAAAATTATCATTTCCTTACTTCATATTATTTAACTTCCATTTGGGGTCTCTTAGGAGATACAGATACTTCTGGCAGAGTTAACATAGAGCTGAGCAACTTGGCATTTAGTAGCATGGCTTCATCTGAGACTGAAGCCAGACAGTATAAGGGAACTGGGAGTCTGGGAAAGGAGGGGAGGAGTCCCAGAAAGCTGGTGGGTGGGGTCGGTTGGTGAGGCAAATGGAAGAAGGGAAGGAAGACACAAAGACACAAGCGGAAGAGCAGGAGGGATGGTATTGGCAAAGATCTACTTTCTTTACCTTCCATGCCATACAAACCTCTCATTCTATCTGGTAGCCTTTTAAATTTTGGAGGTTGTCATGGATTGAATTCTGTCCTCCCAAAATATCTACCAATTTGGCTAGGTCATCATTCCCCGTACTGTGTGATTGTCTACCATCTTTTTCATCTGATGTGATTTTCCTATGTGTTGTAAATCCTATCTCTATGTTGTTAATGAGATGGGATTAGTGGCAGTTATGTAAACTCAATCTACAAGATTAATCTACAGTTTAAGCCAATCTCTCTTTTGAGATACAAAAGAGAGAAGCAAGTAGAGACAGGGAGACTTCATATCACCAAGAAGCACTGGGAGCATGGCATATTCTTTGGACCTGCGGTATCTGTGCTGAAAAGCTCCTTGACTGAGGAAGATCGATGACAAGGGCCTCCCCCCAGAGCTGACAGAGAAAGAAAGCCTTCCCATGGAGCTGGCATACTGAATTTGGGCTTCTAGCCTCCTTAACTATGAGATAATAAATTTCTGTTTGTTAAAGCCATCCACCTGTAGTATTTCTGTTATAGCAGCACTAGATAACTGCATCATTGGTTCCTGATATTGCAAACTGCAGTCTATGTATATAGCCTTGGACAAGGAAAGACAGTACTTGCATAGTTATCCCAATTTACTTATCATGGCAAGATGGACCCTATTTACCCATCCAGGCTAAAGCCAGCAACAGGCGTTTCGACTAATAATGAACTGTCTTTATTGCCTTACCAATTTATGTTTTTTAAAAAGTGTTTTTAAAAACTGGTAACTAATTCATAAAACATAAGGACCTACTAATAATACAGAATGAAGATACTACAGAGGGAAGATTGTCCAACTTTTTCTGAAAGAAATGTACAATGAAGGCAAAACAAATTTGCCTTTTTCGTTATTGCAAAATATATCCTCCCCCCCTCCGCCCCTGCCACCCCGTTCTGAAAAGCAGACATCTAGAACAGTGGTGGATTCGAACTCCTGACCTTTTGGTTAGCAGCCATAGCACTTAACCATTATGCCACCAAGGTTTCCAAACAGTCAAGCAAGATAAACAATGGAACTAAAAATGCAAAATTATGACCAGGAAAATGGACGTTTTAGCCCTTTTTCCTAATGTGAAACTGGATAAAGACACAGGAAGTATCTGCTAGTATTAATGATATTTTCTCCTTAAAAGTATACTTATCACCTCTTTCCCATTTCTTCTGTATAGTCATGCATAATCCCTCTTAGGTTATCAGGTCTCAACAAGGCCGTAGAAATAAACTAACTATTTCTGAGATTAATGACGAGCAGAATTAAGCCTTGATCTCAAATATAAATACCAATATCATTGTGAGGGACAGGCTAGTACTTCATAGACACGAGAATCCAGGCAATTGAGGAAAAAAAAAAGTCGAAAAAGATGTTTGCCTAGAATGAACTTCTGCTGTCATTTCTATTGTAACCAGCTGTCTTAGTCATCTAGTGCTGCTATAACAGAAATACCACAAGTGGATGGCTTTAACAAAGAGAAATTTATTTCTTCACTGTAAAGTAGGCTAAAAGTGTCAGCTCCAGGGTATGGCTTTCTCTCTGTCGGCTTTCTTGTCAATCTTCCCCCAGACTAGTAGCTTCTCCCTGCAGGGACCCCAGGTGCTCTGCTCCTGGAACTGCTTTCTTGGTGGTATGAGGTCCCCCCTCTCTGCCAGCTTCCCTTTCCTTTTATCTCTTGAGAGATAAAAGGTGGTGTAGGCCACATACCAGGGAAACTCCCTTTACATCCAATCAGGGATGTGACCTGGTAAGAGTGTTACAATCCCACCCTAATCTCCTTTAACATAAAATTACAATCACAAAATGGGGGACAACCACAGAATACTGGAAATCATGGCCTAACCAAGTTGATGTACACATTTTGGGGGGGACATAATTCAATCCATGACACCAGCTGTTCAGAACTTTTACTTTATGGGTAACAGGAAGCCTGGTGGCACAGTGGTTTAGAGCTTGGCTGCTAACTAAAAGGTTGGCAGTTCAAATCCACCAGCCACTCCCTGGAAACCCTACAGGGTGGTTCTACTCCATCCTATAGGGTTGCTATGAGTAGGAATCGCCTGGAGGGCAATAAAAGAAAAAAATGGGTAAAGGGTAAGGAAATTAAGCATTTTTTGAATATTTTAATTATTGTGATGTTCTTCAGCATTTATTATAGCACAAGAATTTAGTAAAAGCATGTTTGGACTGTAATGAGAGATTTCCATTTCTGAAACAAACACATCTTTTTTAAGTTAAAAGCAAAACTTACATCACAGGGAAAAACAGAGCCTAAAATCTAAACATTGCTCCTACCCAATACGTATCTACACAATTCCTGTCCCCCATAAATTCTCAATAAAATGCCCACCTTCTGCCAATAACTTAGATCTTATATTCTGCAGAGCTCTAAATAAAGAATCTTCTTTGCCTCTTAAATATTTCTATGATTTTGGTTTCAAGATTCCAGATGTTACAAACGGCAAATTTGGGTTTTGGTTTCTGACATAGAAAACTGAGAACTTCCTTTATTGGAGACAGCTACTATGAAACAAATTGAAACTCATAAATTTAAAAGTGAGAAAATTTAAACATAATCCACATAGGCAGTTACTTACACATCAAGTCATCATTGACAAGTGGAAGGAGGTTGGGTTTGAGCTAAACTTTAGAGAAACAAAGAGTTACATTAGTGAGTTTGTGTTATGTTAAAATACATTGCCTCAGGAAACCAGAGCAGGCAGACAGATGGGTTTAAGGATAATGCTGTATTTTGAAATGGTCACTGGTCACAGACTCAAAACCAGCAGAAGTTAATGAATAAAAAACAGTTTTATTTATCAGCTACCTCTGATAAGAGTTTCACTGTAATAATTGTTTTCAGAGTGATCCATTGCAAAAGAGCATGGCAAAAGGAAATTTAGCAACTGGACTTGTACACTTTTGAAAACTAATATTCATTCAGTACAAGTAATTGTGACTTCAACAGGGGTTATTTATTACATGAATTTATTACAACAATCAACTATAAGTCATTTCCCCAAATGGAAATGTGGAAAAATAATGCTAGCAATTTCTTTGAATTGCTTTCAAATATTCCTTCTAAACTTTTTATGTGTCTACTTGATTCAGAGGTCAACTATTCCATGTTCTAAAATGAGGGGACAATTGTAAGTGGGAACACAGTGGAAAGCTAAGAGAATTTAAATTACCCCATAGTCTTAAGAGCATTAAAGAAGTATGCTCTGCGTTTTTAAGCTTCTACAAACACATCTTTTACTCAAAAAGTCCAAGGATGCCTTCTAGACTAAAAAGGTCAAAACACTGTCAAAATAAAATTTAAAAGACTCAAATAAACTGAACGGTATCCCATGTTCATGGACCGGAAGACATACTGCAGTTAAGATTGAAATTTGCAATGTGATCTATAGATTCAGAATCAACTCCTTTCAAAATCCTAGCTAGTATTTTCCAGAAATTGATAATCTGAATAGAAAATTCATATGGAAATACAAATGGCCAGAATAGCCAAAACGGTCTTGAAAAAGGACAAGGCTTCAGTAATCAAGATATTGTGGTACTGATATAAGGACAGACATATAGATAAATGGAATAGAATAGAATTCAGAGTCCATAAATAAATCCTCACATTTTGACTAAGTGATTTTCAACAATGGTGCTTAGACAATTCATTGAGGAAAAACAGTCTTTTCAACTAATGGTGCTGGGACAGTTGGCTATCCTCATACAAAAGAATAAGGCTGGATTCCTTCCTCATTCCGTATACAAAAATTAATTCAAAATGGCTCATAGATCTGATGTTAGAGTTAAGGTTATAAAACTCTCAGTAGAAAACTTAGGAGTAAACCTTCATGACCTTCATTAAGCAATGATTTATTAGATATAATAACTAACATAACAAAAGAAAAAAAGAGATAAACTAAATTTCATCAAAGTTTAAAATTTTTGCACCACAAAAGATAATAAAAAAAGAAAACAAATGGAAAGACAACACTCAGAAATGTAAGAACATATTTAAGTCATGAAATCTTATAAGGTGCTTATATCCAGAATATGTAAAGAGATCTTACAACTCAACAATAAAAAGAAAGATAAGGCAATGAAAAAAATGGACAGAAAATTTAAGTAGACATATCCTCAAAGAAGCACATGTGTTATAGGTTGAATCGTTTCCCCAAAACAGATATGTTGATGTTCTAACTCCTGGTACCTGTTGATGTGAACTTGTTTGGAAATAGGATCTTTGAAGGTGTTATCTGCTAAGTCAATATGAGTTCATACTGGAGTGAAGTAAGACCTAATCCAATCGGAGTGCTGTCTATTAAACAGAACAGATGCAGAGACACATGAGGGGAGACAGCTAGGTGAAGATGCATCTACAAGCCAAGAAACAACTGGGGTTACTAGAAACTGGAAGAGATAAGGAGGGATTTCTCCTTAGAAGAGACAGAGTATGGCCCTGCCAGCACCCTGAATTTGAACTCCGAGCCTCCAGAACTGTAAGACGAGTCTCTGTTCCTGTAAGCCACCTAATTTGTGGTACTGTGTTATGGCTAAAAAATCCAAATCTGTTGCCTTTGACTCAATTCTGACTCATAGCAACCCTATAAGACGGAGTAGAACTGACCCATTGGGTTTCCATAAGTGGCTGGTGGATTCGAGCGGCTGACCATTTCTTTAGCAGCCAAGTTCTTAACTGCTACTTTGTTATGGCAGACCAGGGAAGCTAATATGACATGAAAAATTGCTCAGTGTCATTAGACATTAAGGAATTGGAAGTCAAATCACAATGAAGTACCACTTTAGGTTCACTAGGATGGCTAAAATAAAAAGATAGACAATACCAACATGTTGGCCAGAACGTGGAGATATTGGAACCCTCACACATTGCTGTTGGGAAAGTAAAATGCTGCAACCACTTTGATAAACAGTTTGGAAATTCCTCAAATGTTAAACATATACCAGATGACCCAGCATCTAGACATATATCTAAGAGAATTTGAAAACATACATCAAAACTTGTACGTGGGTTTTTATAGCAGCCTTATTCACAACAGCCAAAAGTGAAAACAACCTAAATGTCCATCAACTGGAGAATGGATAAGCAAATTGCCATTTAGTCATAAAATGGAATTTTATTCAGCAATAAAAAGTAATACAGGACTAATATATGTTTAATATGAATGAAGAGCCCTTCTGGCACAGCGGTTAAGAGCTCAGACTGCTAACCAAAAGGTGAGCAGTTCGAATCCACCAGCTGCACCTTGGAAACCCAATAGGGCAGTTCTATTCTGCCCTGAGCGTTGCTGTGAGTCAGAATCGGCTCGACAGCACACAACAACAATAATATGAATGAACCTTAAAAACAATCTAAACCAAGGAATCTATCACAAAAAGTCATATGTGCACGATCTATTTATTGATATATCCAGAATAGCAAGCTCCAGGTGGAGGAATTGGATGATTTGCTGCCAAGGACTGGAGAAAAGGGAGAAAGGGGAGTGAATGTTAATGAGAACAGGATTTAATTATGGGGTGATAACAATATTCTAAAATTAGGCTGTCATAATTGTTTCACAACTCTGTGAATACACTGAAAGCTACTGAGTTCCTGAGTGGTATACTTGAAAAGGATTAAATTTATGGTATGTGAATTATATCAATAAAGTTGTTTTTTAGAGAAAAGAAGTCTCAGGACACAAACAGAAATAAGATATATTAAAGAGTTAAAATTATTAAGACGTAGACTAAAACAACCAACAGGTGGCATGATTAAGTACAAACATAAACTATCAATAAATTTACAGAGTACAGATCAAAATGTTTTGCATATTAGAGTTATTTTGGGAATGTTTTAGCAATCTGGGAGATAATGAAGTCAAATCCTTATTATTCAATAGGGCAACTGAGTTTCTTCTACAGACAAGTGAAGGCTGAAGAGGAGAAATTAAGGACTAAGAAATGAGAGAAAAGGGAAATAACTTTTATGTTTATTAAATGCCTACTAAGTGACCAAAAAAGTTTTAGGAGATTTTTCTAACTAGCAAATAGAAAATATTTCTAGAGTCAAATTCTTTAATAGTTTTGAAATTAATATAGGTTAATCATTTGACTTAAAGAACTAGCAATTTTTTTTCTTTTAATGTTCGTAAAAGTGTTCTGAGGTCAGACATAGTCCAACTGCCCAATTTCATGCATATGAAGATTTAAAAGAACAGAAAATTATTTATTTTCAATACTGTACTCATGAATACAGACTGAAAACATTCTCCTTAGCTATTAACTGATCAGTGTAAGGGTAGCAATACAATTTCATTTCAAAAGCCACTTCTTCCAGGAAGCCTTCCCTACTTCCAGAGACTACCTGATGTGCCCAAAGCACTCTGGATTTCCTCCTTGTCACTCTCATCATGTTTATAATCACTTATTCAGTGAATGTCTTCGCTAACAGTCTAAACACCATGTAGATAGAGCTCACGTCTACCTTCCCCCTGTGTCCCCAACGCCCAGCAAATGGCCTGGGAAAATGAAAAATCACAAAAATACTTGTTGAAAGAATAGATAACCACCAGGCATCTTAAGACAAAGATGCATTACCTGCATTATATTCTTTTATGTTCCTAAGTAGGGGCAAAAAAGTTACCATAGAAATTTAGATAGCCCTTACTCTTTCCTTAGAGGCTCCCTCTTCTCAGCTAAAGTAAGATTATTGCAATCAATTAATCAATTGCTTGACCGATCAATCAATAAGAAAATAACATAAAAAAACCACTGTCACTGACATAACTGGTCTCCACTCAAAATAGTACCTTTTTGTGTGTGTGTGTGAAACACCATGGGCGAATGAATATTCAGGGCAGCTGTGGTATGGAGAATTAGAGCCACAGTCACACTGCGAACTTGCCATCTCACATAAAGAAATGATACTTGACCTTGCCTGGTGTCAGCATCTTATCCAGTGAGGGCTATCGCAAAGAGTTGTTGAGAGGATTAAATTGGGGTAAGAGATATGAAAGCATTTTAAAAATGTCACACAAAATTTTAAGCCCAACTGAAGATTATATTCTGCTCAGCGAAAAAGAGCAAGACCCTCGATAAGATGGATTGAGACAGTGGCTGCAACAATGGGCTCAAGCATAACGATGATTGTGAGCATGGCGCAGGACTGGGGAGTGCTTCGTTCTGTGGTACACAGGGTCACTATGAGTCAGAACAGACTCGACGGCACCTAACAACAACAACGAGAATCTGTATGCTGACCAAATAATCTAAGAAGCTAGACTATATGAAGAAGAACAGGGCATCAGGATTAGAGGAAGATTCGTTAATAATTTACGATACGCAGATAACACAGTCCTGCTTGCTGAAAGTGAAGAGGACTTGAAGCACTTACTGATGAAGATCAAACACTATAACCTTCAGTCCAGATACATTTTAGCATAAAGAAAACAAAAATATTCACGACTGCACCAATAAGCAACATCTCCACACCAAAAATGGAGAAATGATTGAAATTGTCAAGGATTTCATTTTACTTAGATCCACAATCCACATCCATGGAAGCAGCAGTCAAGAAATCAAACAACACATTGTACTGAGAAAATCTGCTGCAAAAGACCTCTTTAAAGTGTTAAAAAGCAAAGATGTCACTTTGAGGACTCAGGTGCGCCAGACTCAATCCATGGTGTTTTCAATGGCCTCATATGCATGTGAAAGCTAAGCAATGAAGAAGATCGAAGAATTGATGCTTTTGAATTATGATGTTGGTAAAGAATATTGTATATACCATAGGCTGCCAAAAGAGCGAACAAATCTGTCCTGGAAGAAGTACAGCCAGAATGCTCCTTAAAGGCAAGAATAGCAAGACTTCATCTCACATACTTTGGATGTGTTACCAGGAGGGGCCGGTCCCTGGAGAAGGACATCATGCTTGGTAAAATAGAGGGTCAGCAAAAAAGAGGAAGACATTCAACGAGCTGGACTGACACAGTGGCTGCAACATAACAAGAAATGTGAGGATGGTGCAGGACCAGGCAATGTTTTCATTCTGTTGTATATAGGGTCGCTGTGAGTCAGAAATAGTACCTAGCAATAACAGCAGGAGAACTACTTTTATACTGTTAGAAATACTTTCGGTTTTCAAAATTGTCGTCTATACTGGGTCATCTCATGAATATGCTCATTAGGTATACCATTATGTCAGGTTAAAAAGGTATAACAGTCCTCAGTTTTTATGGGTAATGTTTTCTCTACTCCATTTTAAATGTCTTTACCCTAAGTGCCCAAAGATAGAATATCAAGCTGTTATATTTTAAAGGATAATCATATAACAGAATCTTAACGTTTTAATGGCAGCATGAAGGCCCTATTTGGTTTTTGTTTACAAGAATTTAAAAAAAAATAAGCAGCAAGGAATTCTACTAAAATTAGCTTATGGAATTTTTTCCCAATTGTTCAAAATCCTGGACTTCAGTAAATAAACATTTCCATCTATTTTTTGAAAATTTATGGGATTCTGAAAGCAGGTTGTTTAACTGCAAAAACATTTGCAACGCTGGTTCCAACACACGCTGCCCTTTTTGTTGACCACAAGCCAAATAAGGACAGAAATTACTTCTTTCAGTTTTTTAGAACTCTGTTAACAAGCAAAAGCAATGATGGAATTACCAGGCTGAGAAACAACATTGTTTCCTTGGAAGAAAGACAAAAGACCCCAAATTCCAAGAATGCCTAAGAATCTCATATATTCAACTTTGGCACTGTGCATTTTTTTCCATGACAGTGTTCAATATTTTGCTAATTCTGGAGATGCATCTGTTAGGGTCTACATTTATTAGGGGGCAGTGGTAGCTCAATGGTAGAATTCTTACATTTCATGCAGGAGACCCTAGTTCGATTCCAGGCCAATGAACCTCAGGCATAGCTGCTTCCTATCCGTTAGTGAAGGCGTGCATGTTGCTATGATGCCGAACAGCTTTCAGCAGAGCTTCCAGACTAAGAAAGACTAGAGGAAATCTGCTTTTGAAACTCAGGCAGTGACCACCCTATGAATCCCAATGCCCTGATCTGCAGCTGGTCATGGGAAGATGCAGACCTGGGCAATGTTTCATTTCTCTGTGTGGGGCGTCGACTCAATGGCAGTGAATGAGAAGATTGATTGACCTTCCCATTCCGTCAGCCTCAGAACCACCTATTTATTCCGACACTTCTCATTTATGGATTGAGCCTACGGACCAAACATTGCCATAAAATCAGGATTTTTCTAATTCCATATTTTATGATGGCATCAACCACTCATTTATTCTGTGATAAGGGCTTTTTTTTTTTTTTTTTTAAGGGCTTAACATATGTTGTATTATCCTCACATAGTATATGTATGAGCTTTGTATTACTTTAATTCCTTTTTACAAAGGAGGAAATACAGGCTTAGAAAGTTGAAGTAACTTGCTCCTATGATGACGCAGTGGCAGATCGGATATTAAAATTGAGTTGTCCCTGATTGCAAAACCTGTGTTCTTAACCAATATGTGCGTAGAAGGAATGAATAAGGAGAGGTCCCTTTCCTTGGAAAGTTAGGCCCTGAAGGAAGTTTTGGATTTCCACAGGAGAAGGAACAGGCATCAGGAACAACAGTTATATAATTTTACTTAATCATAACAAACTTGGAGATAAACATCATTACCATTTTATAGATGAGAATGCTGAGGCTGGGTAAGTGACTTGGCTGACATAACAGATAGGAGTCCCAGTCAGTGCTGATGTCTTCAGATCTTGTCTACACTGTGGCTGGCTTACCCAAGCTCTTTAAATTCCTAATTCTAGGGACAAGATTGGTCTGAGGGCCTGGGGTGGGACCGAGAACGCAGGTGAGAGCTGAGTACATTTGATAAGGAGAAAGCCACAGGAGCAGAGGGAGACAGAGCCTGGCAGAGAGTGGAAGGCTTGAGGGGATGTGACAGTATCAGTCTTTGTGCACACTGTGTATTGCTGTGCATTTTCTCCCTGTATATTATACATAGAAAGAGATACAAATACTTTTCAAGCCATACAATCAATGGTAGCAATTCACTAGGGGCTGAAATAGAAATATCGGTATTTAAGTAACTGAGGAAAAAAATTTTCTTTTCTTCTTTTTTTAATTTATTTTTGTTGCTGAGAATATACACCAATTCAATAATTTCTACTGTACAATTCAGTGACATTGATCACATTCTTCAAGCTATACAATGATTCTTACCCTCCTTTTCTAAATCGTTCTTCCCTCATTAACATAAACTCACTGATCACTAAGTTTCCTACCTATTCTTTTGAGTTGCTGTTGTCAATTAGATTCCATATCTTAAAACAGATTAAATGAACAAGGCAGACATTCTTCACAAGTTAGGCCAGCATGGCAAGACTTCGTCCCATGTTCTTTGGACATGTTATCAGGAAGGACCAGTCCCTGGAAAAGGGCATCATGCTTGGTAAAGTAGAGGGTCAGCAAAAGAGATGAAGACCCTCATCAAGCTGGATTGACACAGTGGTTACAATCATGGGCTCAAACCCAGTGAGGATTGTGAGGATGGCACAGGACATGGTAGCATTTTGTTCTCTTGTACGTCGGGTTGCCGTGAGTCAGAACTGACTCGATGGTACGTAACAACAACAAAACAACACAACAACAACCGTTTGGTTTAAAGAAGACTTTGGGGGATACTTTTGGTTTAAGAAACAGTGTTTATTTTTATTATCTGTTTTTGTTTTGTAACAGGATACACATAACACAGGGCATCCTTTTCTACCTATCCCTCAAACAACCTAAGGAATTTATGACATTTACACAATTAGACCATTAATAAGGTAACAGGGCAGGCTCTTGCTTCCTTTCAACCACTCATTTTACTTCTATTGGTTCAGCGAAGTTAAGTGATTTTCCTAGGCTTGGTAAGTGGTAGGTAATTGGACCTTGAGTAAAACTCTGGATAACCTCTAAATTTTAGAGACCAAATGATTTCTAAATTAGGGACATCCTGTATTAAACTTACTGCCTTAAAAATGTAGGAGTAAATGTGAGAAGACACAGTTGTTATCTCATTGGTCAGGTGATGTGATATCAAGTAAAAGCACAGGTTTATAGCAAAATTCTGATTTAAATTGAACCTATTTTGATGGGTTCGATATATAAGTTATGGATCACTCTTAAGGGATTGAATTTACATTTGAAAATAACACAAATTGCAGTCAAAGAAACAAAACTATAACTGTGGAATTTTAAGCACTATTGTATGAGAGATAAGGAGGTGGGAAGTATTTTTATAGATATTCTAAGAGTTGCCCTAACTAAATCATGAAATTCTTTGAAACAATGGAGCTAAAAGTTAAAATATAATATGCTAGTTTGTACCTGAAATTTTGTTTGATGACTAATTCTTCTGTCTTCCCTTCATTTTTTTCCTTCCTTCTTTCCTCCCTCCCTTTTTCCTTTTCTTTCTCCCTCCCTCCTCCCTTTCTTTTTCACTCCCTCCTTTCACCCTATTTCCTTCTGCCAATATGTTCAATAATTTTCCTCTTGGAAAATATGTACTAAGCATCTACTATGTGTCAGGTGCTATGCCAGATGCTGGTGATCAATGGTGAGTACAACTAATGCCCATATAAAGCTCAGAGCTGAATAAATTGAAAACTACACAACTCAAGGCTTATGAAGTATCAAGGCAGTAGGAAAAGAAGGAACATAAAATATTTATCGAAGTGGAAAATGACATGAGGTCTGAGGTGAAATGAGGTCCTTTATGTGACCTTTTGCCTTGGTTCTTTGGAAAAACAACTTGAGAGATTTTTCCCCTAATCCCTGAGGAGTTACTTTTGCCCTAGTTTTCTACCCCAGAGGATTTGTTACTCTTCTCCAGGTTGACTGACATTTCCTGGGTAAACTGTAAGCAATTCGGTTTTAATACTTTTTGTCTGATCCTGGACTGCAGCCTGCCCTGTGATTGGTATGCACCTTGCAGGAATTGGTCAATAGACTATGCAAATGAGGTGAGTTGTATCCCAGCCATGCCTACTTTGCAAATGAAGTGTCTGTGACCTACCAAGAGGGGATTGGTCGGTTTGTGGCCCTGGTGGGAATGCCATGCCTTGAAACTGACAAGGGACTTGTATATTTAAGCAGCCAGTCCCACAGATGTTAGCAGACAGAAAGAAGCATGAAAAGAAGCAGAAGGAAGAAAGAAGAGGAGAAACAGAGAGAATGAGAGAGAGAGAAAGGAGGCAGGGAATCTCCTAAAAGAGCTGTAACATGGTCAAGGGCAATAACACTGAAGTCAGAGAGAGGCCTGGAAGGGGACAAGTGGTAGAGCTAGTGCCGACAGACAGCACAGCTGAGAGGGGTCTGTCCTGAGGGGGGTGGGAGGAGCTGAGAGAGTTGTCCCACACTAAGAGGAGGGGCTTGCCTGTATGCTTCCTGATCTTGATCCTGATCCTCAGTTGTACCCTGTTGATTCTGATCCCAAGTTGTACTCTGTTCCTTAATAAACGCTTAACTGTAAATGTGGTCTATGAGTTCTGTGTGGCCATTGCCACAGATTAGGAAACCTGGCAGTGAGGCAGGGCATGCCGTGGGAGGGAAAGCTGGTGTCAGAATTGATAAAGGTTGGCAGGTGGAGTTGTCTGACCTCCAACTCATAGAGATCTTGAGCTGATCTTAATTCTCATTATCCCCCGTGAAGTTACACAGGATCTGACACTACTCACACTCCTACTACTACTACTTCCACTATGTTGCAGGTCTTATATATTTAAAAATGTACTTAAAATTAAGAAGAATGTCATTTTTCAGATCATCAATGCTAAAAGCAAATCAAATGAGATGTTTTTGGTAAAATACCTTTTGAAACACCTGGCTTGAGGAACACCCCCTTTCTCCTCTGACAGTCAATTCTTAACATTCTGTTAAACTGAGAGGGGTGCAGCCAAGATGCATTTATAAATAACAAAGTTCGTATTTAATGTCTACAGTGTGTCTAAGTCTGTGTTAGTGGCTGCAGACACAAAAAGAAAGAACCTTCCCCCATCTCACAAAGAAGCTTGCAACAGGGAAAGGATGTCGCCTTGCACAAACATCTCTATAACCTACAATGGTAAGATTTTTTTCTCAATAAGATGCATCAACAGTGCTCATGACATTAAAAGTGACAAACCTTCCCTTGGTATTTTTCTTTTAGAAGTAAAGAAAAAAACAAGCATGCAAGTGTGTCATAAACAGAGCAATGAGCCCTGGAATAGGATGAGCAGAATTTCAGATTTCCCAAACACAAACATGATGGAGCAAATAAAGTTTGCTTCAGGAAAAAAAAAAAAATTAGGTTATGGGTCTTACCATTAAAAAAAAAAAAGATTGGTTTTCCCCAAAATTTTATTATGAAAAATTTAAATATACAGAAAGGTTGAAACAATTTTAGTGAACACTTGTGTATCTACTACGTAGATTCTGTCAGTAGCATTTAAGAGATTACTTCTTAACAAATGATCATCATATTAGACTTGAGAAATGGGAACTGCACTCTTATAATGAGATTCATTAGAATAGTATTTATTAATTGTGCCTTATATTGAAGCTAAATTATAAGTCTCTGTGCTTTCCTATTTAGTCTATTTTAAAGGGTTGACTTTGTAACGACAAAGATACAGTCGCAGTTGAGTCTATTTGGACTCACTGTGAACCCATTTGTGTTTGAATACAATTGCGCTCCATATTGTTTTCAATAGCTTATTTTTTGGAAGTAGATCACCAAGCCCGTCTTCCCAAGTGTCTCTGGTTGGATTCAGATCTCCAGCTTTTCAGTCAGCAGCCAAGCACATTAACTGTACTACCTGGGGACTCTGTACAGACAAATACAATGTGTTTATTTTTGTCATGCAAAGCACACAATAAATTTGAATTCCTAACTATTATAACAACAATAAAGATAAAAAGCAAATGTTTAGGATATGCTCAAAGACTGTGCATTATAAAAGTCAGTATCTATTTAAATGAGTAAAAACCATCAAACATGAGCCTTTATTTCAGACTTGTCCTCTTCTGAATATGCTTTCTGAATTGTTCAAGGTAGGATAATTCTTGTTAAATCAGGAGTTCAGTGAGGTGGCTGAGAATGGAATGGCTTGGGAGCATTCCACAGTTAATGATACTGTACAAAATATCCAAAAAAATGTACAAATGAGGAGATATATAAGTAAAGGGAACTTGCTGATTTCTCTGTGGGTTTTATTTTTTGGTTTCTTAGATTTTTAAATGAATATTATATAAATGTTGGCCTAGTTTGTTATGAGCAAAAAACAGACTAGTTTTATAATAAATTGGAAAAAAAAAAAAAACTTCAGTGAATCTGTTTTATCTATTATTTCTGATATGCTGGGGTAAAAGTCAGCTTGCTACCTTCTCAGCAGTTTGAGATTCAGGTCAAGGTCAAATGACACTACAGGAGTGACAGAGGAAACCTAAGTTTAGTCTCCATGAAACTGAAGAACTCACTATGATTACTGAACACTTTCAGCTCATGTCTGGAGCTGTACACTCACAAGGAATTCAGGAAGGAAGGAGTACTGCTGAGAGACATGTAAGAAGCTGGTGCTCTCAGGTAGGCTGAGGGGTGTGGAGCATCTCAGGTTCAGACGAGGCTTGTCAGGTACAGTTAAAGATGTGTACGGGTAATACTACTACAACCTAGTGAAGGCAGAAGTGCAGTAAAAATAGCAAATATAGCGATAAAAAGCACAGAGTGGCATTTTCAAGAAGATGTTATTATTAAGAAGGGTATTATAATGTTGCAAATACTGAAGTAGAATCTAATTTCTCCTAAAAACCATTTACCAATTAAATCCAGTTAATGAAAATATCTACCAAATGTGGAGAGTGTTATCTCTGAGTAGTGGAATCATAGGCATTTGTCAATGTTCTTTTTTGTAATGTTTAAATTTTCTATGACAAATACGGATTAATTTTATAATATGAAATTAGATATGTTATGAAAAAAACTTGGTCAAATTTTGTTTTTTCCACGAGAAGTTTTTAGTTTAATTAGATTTTAACCAAAGGTTATGAATAAAAATACTGGAATTCCTATTAGATTAAATATGGCACATGGATATGTTACACATTGCTGACATGCTTAGGGGTCAGAGGAGGGCCGGGAAGCCAGCTAAACAGGCATATCATTTAACATCTCTGATGGTATGATTTAAAATCAAATTAGCAACAGCATCATGTGGTCTGCAGATTTATAGCTAGAGAGGACAGAGCAGCCTGCCTCCCAGAGATAGAAGAGACAGGGCCAGGAAAAAGAAAGAGAAAAAAGCTGAAATCTTTACAGATTTAAAGAGAACCACTTAGTCCCAGTCTGGCAAGAAATTCTCTTCTATGAAAAGACCTAAATGTTTGTACAGTGCCCCCTTGTGAAGAAAGGCGTTCATGGCTGCACTTTTCACCCTAATTGATTCAAGAGCTTCAAATAGGGAGAAAGGGCATTCACTTAGCTTTCATCATCAGGTGGCTGGCTTCCAGGTCCAGTAGAGCCTACACATGGGTAGCACACAGACCTGGTATTCTACTTTGCTTATGTTAAAACATGCACATACATATTCCACGTGGCTGTGTTTTTTATTAGCGGTTGCCATCGAATTGATTCCAACTCCTGATGACCCCGTATGTATCAGGGTAAAACCGTGCTCCACGAGGTTTTCAGCGGCTGATTTTTCAGAATTAGTTTAAAGTAGGCCTTTCTTCTGAGGTGTGTCTGGGAAAACTTGAACCTCCTTTTGGTTAGCAGCTGAGCTTGTTCACCGTTTGAACTACCCAGGGATTTTGTGTTTCTTAATGGTAGCACTTTCAAAAGAACACTACTTCAGAAACTTGCTCTTTTGCATTGATGAATGTTGTTTTCCCATTTGACAAAAGAAAATTGAATACTATATTAAAAATCAAATATTGTCCATTTATCTTAAATACATGGAACCATTTACATACGAAATGTTAGTATGAGTGCTATTTGGGAATGTGTCAGTCACTTGAAACTTCACATGTTATCCACTGATAAAAAGGTATTGAAATTTTAATAATGTGACAATTAGAGACATTTTTATGTGCTTGAATTAGCTGTCTAATTAGAATAAACTTCTTATTCACATAAACAACTGCACTGATTTTCAATTATCTGGATAACTGCTAGGCAGGAAAAAACATTCCAGATGGTTCCAGACTCTGGAGGCTTTCAAAAAAAAGGAGATTTCTCTGGAACATGATACAGTATATGCAAGAAGGGCTGTGCTTTCCCTGATATTCTGACTCAAAACATGAGAATAACTTGTTCTCACATTGAACTGAACAACTGATGGGAAAGTAAGTACCGTCTTCACTTAGTCAGTGGCTGGTTATACTGCCTTGTTGATGAGGGTGCCATTCACCTCAGTCCACTTTCCTGCTCAGCCATCATACAAAAATGTGCTTCTGACCCCTGAGCTGAGTTAGGAAAAAGTGTGACTCACCATAACCTTTACAGGTAGTTCTTGGCTTATGACGTATCGGAGTAACAACGAACTCAACTCGCAACCATCTGGGTTTTTTTTTTTTACACTTCTTTGTTAATAATACATGCTACATACAATGCTGCAGTCCATAATTTGCTGATGTTATCATTCTCAGATGTTCAAAAATTGGATTTACAAAGATACTGATAAAAAAGGCAATAATAATCAAAAGTAAAAAAAAAAAGGTACTTATGTCAGAACCAACTTATGATGGAGTAGCTGGAACAGAACCCTGCCCTAAGTCAGGGACTACCTCTATTAAAAACCAATGGTAGCACCAAAGAATGGCTTGGGTACCCTCCATAATTTCTACTTATTTCCCCTAAACTACCCCGAATAAACATGTTGTTCTTGTTAGGTGCTATGGAGTCGGTTCTGACTCATAGCAATACTATGTACAACAGAAGTAAACACTGCCTGGTCGTACACCTTCCTCATGATCATTGCTATGTTTGAGCCCATTATTGCAGCCACTGTGTCAATTCATCTTGTTGAACGTCCTCCTCATTTTTGATGACCACCTGCTTTAGCAAGCATGAGGTCCTCTCCAGGAACTGGTCCCTCCTGATAACATGTCCAAAGTATGTGAGACGAAGTCTCACCATCCTTGCTTCTAAGGAGCATCCTGGCTGTACTTCTTCCAAGACAGATTTGTTCATTCTTCTGGCAGTCCATGGTATGTTCAATGTTCTTTGCCAATACCATAATTCAAAAGCATCAATTCTTCAATCTTCCTTATTTATTGTTCAGCTTTCACATACATATGAGATGACTGAAAATACCAAGACTTGGGTCAGGCTAACTTTAGTCTTCAAAGTGACATCTTTGCTTTTTAACACTTTAAAGAGGTCTTTTGCAGTAGATTTGCCCAATGCAACGTCTTTGATTTCTTGACTGTGGCTTCCACAGGCATTGATTGTGGATCCAAGTAAACTGAAAACCTTGATAACTTCAATCTTTTCTCCATTTATCATGATGATGCTTAATAGTCTAGTTGTGAATATTTCTTTTTTTTTTTTTTTATGTTGAGGTGTAATCCACACTGAAGGCTGTAGTCTTTGTTCTTCATCCGTAAGTGCTTCAAGTCCTCTTCACTTTCAACAAGTAAGGTTGTGTCAGCAATGTATTGAAGGTTGTTAATGAGTCTTCCTCCAATCTAGATGCCTCGTTCTTTTTCATATACTCCAGCTTCTTGGATATTTGCTCAGCATACAGATTAAATAAGTATGGTGAAAGTATATAACCCTGACACTCACCTTTCCTGACTTTAAACCACATAGTATCCCCTTGTTCTGTTCGAACAACTGCCTCTTGGTCTATGTTCAGGTTCCACATGAGCACAATTAAGTGTTCCGGAATTCTCATTCTTTGAAATGTTATCCACAATTTGTTATGATTAGCACAGTCCAGTGCATTTGCATAGTCAATAAAACACAGCTAAACATCTTTCTAGTATTCTTTGCTTTCCACCATGATCAATCTGACATCGGCAATGATATTTCTGGTTCCACATCCTCTTCTGAATCTGGCTTGAATTTCTGGAAGTTCCCTGCTGATGTACTGTTGCAACCATTTTTGAATTATCTTCAGCAAAATTTTACTTGCATGTGATGATATTAAATAAACATGCAGTGAAAGCATACACAGGGTCAAGACAAGTCCCTAAGATTCTCTTCCTTCCTTCCAACAAAATTGTCAACACCCCTCAAGCTACTTCTATCTAGAAAGACTGCCACGGCCACTGCTGGAAAACCAGACTGGTCACTGATGAACAACATCATGCTCATGTGGAAATACAACATGAGGCAGAAGGAAGAAAACAAATATGTATAGGAACCTACTCATCTTCCGGTGCTAGACAATGTGCTTTTACATAGGCTTGTCAAGACTACCCATTGCCGTTGAGTCCATTCTGACTCAGAGTGACTGTATAGGATAGAGTGAAACTGCCCCATAAGGTCTCCAAGCCTGTAATCTTTACGGAAACAGACTGCCACATCTTTCTCCTGTGAATCTGCTGGTGGGTTCAAACTGCTGAACTTTTGGTTAGCAGCTAAGGGCTTAACCACTGTGCCACTAGGGCTCCTTCTGTAAAAGACTAAAACCCATTGCCGTCAAATCAATTCCGACTCATAGTAAAATTATATCTTTATCCCTGACATTTCCCAGACCTCCAAAATAGTATATCCAGCTGCTTCGAAGACACTGACAATTGGATGACTAATAGTCTTAGGTTGAATTCCTCCCAGGTGGACCCTGCAAAGTCTTGGTGCAGGTAGTTTATTTGGGGAGAGGGCATGGAAGTCATTCCAGGAAGCACAATTAGAGTGGGGAAATGGGACAGGGAAAGGAAATAGTCAATAAAAAATATATGAATACTCATGTTACTGCTGTGGGAAAATGGGGCTTCATCTTCCTGGGGAACCTGGAGGTGGGGATCATACATGCATGCCTTGGAATGGCTCCAGTGAAAAATGTGAAGCCTTGAGTATTTAACCATTGACTCTAGTCCCTCAATGTTTGACATTTGTCCCTGGGAATGTTAAATTGTAGCCCACCTGCACACAGTCTAATCAAGCTCTTTAGGCTCTGGAGAAAGTTCCAGCACCTGAAATGGGAAGCAGATAGGGCATACAAGAACTGCCCGCCACAGCTACAGGTGAACTTTGAGGACGAAGGGAAATAAGGTGGGGCATGAAAGACTTTACTACAAATAAATCTCTCAAACTTAAGATGCTCAAACTGAATTTTTGGTTCCTGTCCCTGCCACACCATCACTAAACCTACTCCTTCCTCAATTTTCCATCTTGGTTCGTGACAACACAGCTTTTCAATTTGCTCAGGCCAAAAACCTTGAATCATCTTTGACTCATCAGTTTTTCTCTTATCTCATGTCCAATCCATCATCAAATACTGTCAGCTCTGTTTTTTAATTGTAACCAGAATCTGATCATTTCTCACCACCACCACAGCTACCACCCTGGTCCAGGTAACCATTCTCTCTTGCTCAAACTATCGTGGCCTCTTCTCAAGCATTTTCTCTGTATATTCCTTGCTCCCAGTCTAGTCTCTACAGAGAAATCAGAGTAATCCTTTTAAAATGTACATCATTTCTTTGCTCAAAACCCTCCACTAGGTTCCCACTTCACTGGGGATAAAGTCCAAAATCCTTACCTCACTGTACAAAAGCCCTGGGCATGCAACTAGCCCTTCTCCTATCTCGCTGACCTCTTTTCTTTCTCTTCTCCTCTCTCCCTTGTTCACTTGGCTCCAGCCACACTAGTCTTCTTCCTGTTTCTTGAACATAATATGTCTGCTCTTACCTCAGGACCTTTGTACTTGCTGTTTTCTCAACCTGAAACACTCTTCCTCCAGATACCTGTATCCTTCTTTCTTTTTGTTAAGATTCACATGTCAGTATTTGAAGGAGGTCTACCTGTTCTGATACTCAATCTAAAATAGCACTACCTTCCTTCCATTTCTTTATTCTGCATTGTTTTTCTTCATAGAATTAATCATCATCTGACATACTATGTATCTTGTATATTTTGGCATATTTTGTATTGTCTATCTCCCCCACAAAAATATAAGTTCTCTTAGAGCAGGGACGTTGCTTTGTTCATTGCTGTTTCGCCAATAACTAGAATAGGGCCTGACAGTGGTAGGGATTCAATATATATTTGTTTAGTGAGGGATTTTGCTGGTTTGACAGCAATATGAGACAAATATGGATAGTTATTAAACACATATTTATTAAACACTGTGACAAGTATTGTCCTGTAACAAGTACAAGCAGATGCTGACCTTCAGAAGCATAATTTATCCAATGTGTGGGGAGGACATAGCAGTTCAGAGGCAAGAGTCTTCTGAACAGCAGTTGTAGGAACAGGTAGGAAAGAAACAAAGGTTAGAACGTGACTATGAAAAACCTTGAAAGCTATGCTATGAATAGAATCGTTGTTCCATTTAGAAGTAAAAAGTCATTGAAGGTTTCCGAACAGGAGAGTAAAATAATAAAAGGAGAATTGTGGAACAATTAGTATTCTGATTTTGTTTTATCAGGATTTGAACAGAGGAACACTGGAACCAGGGAGATAATATAATAAATTTTCCCATTCAAATCTTCCTTTATCCCAATGTCAAAAATAACTCACTGGTATGTATAATGATACTTGCATCTTTTCAATGTAGTTCTTAGACTTTATATCATTCCATATTATTCATACACAGATAAGAAGGTTTTTGTTCTTACTGTCCACAGTTTTTCTGGAATTGAAAGTGAACCTGTTACAGGTGCGAAATTCTCAGACCCATACTCCTTCTCTTAGTGCACTAACAGTGATGTTTTCCTTCATGTTAGCTGAGAACTAAAATAAAATCATGAAAAAAAGATAAGGTTGGACATGAATATGCTTTGGGTTATCTGGTCAGATATAAAAAAAATTATAGGTCTGAGTAAATAGGAGTAAATACATCAAAGGCAGCTGTAATGATTACCAGAGATTCTTTAACTTGTTTCTTATCTGGGGCATAATACATACTGCAGCCTTCTTTTCTCTGAAGGTGTGTTGTAGAGTGGAAGGGATTGCTATATGCTCAGTGTTCTCCTGGGCTGGGGACTTCCTGGGACTGCGTCTCCCTGGGACAACCCAGCACAGTACAGCTTGGTAAACGTACATTAAATGAATGCCACAAAATTCTTAGGAAACAGACTCCAGGGAAATTTCATTATTTTGCTCTAAATCCTGATGTTCCTTCGCGTAATGAATATTTAATTCTGCTTTGCTCCAGAGGGGATTTAAGGCTATTTCCTTTGGTAACTAGCTTAGATAAGCCAAGTCATCCGTTTTTCCCTCTCCCCAATGGATAATAGCTAATGCTTAAATTACTCAGAGCTTTATTTCAACCTTGATATGTTTGAGAACATTTCATAGACATAAATCAGTAACTATCATTTGAGGATATAAACTAGTTAACCTTAGAAAGCTGGACACACTTTTGTAAACAATTCCAAATAACTTTTTTTTTTTTCATTTATTATAAGAAATTTGATTCAAAAATTTTAAACGAAGAAAAAAAAAACCTTATCATTTGAGGACATAAACTAGTTTAACTTTATAATGTCAGACATATCTTCGTAAACAGTTCCAAATAACTGATTGATTCTCTTAGTTTGTTATAAGCCAATTTAGGTCAACAATTTTAAATGAAGAAAATAACCCTGACATTTGAGGATATAAGGCAGTTAACTTTAGAATGTCAGACATGTCTTTGTAAACAACTCCAAATAACTAGTTGATTCTGTTAGATGGTTATAAGCCAATTTGATCAAAATTTAAAAATAAAGAAAAAATTGTATGGAGAGGAGTTTAAGTCATAAGGATTGCTTAATAGAATTAGCTCTTCAATTCAGTCAGTTCATCAAATTATTTATCAGGTAAAGATGTGGACACAGTTTTCAATCACCCAGGTTACTAGGATCAAAAGCTCTAAGAAAACTATTAAACAAGTACATGGTGAGTTAAGAAGAAAATATGCCTTAAAGCTCCAACTGTGTATCTTTAATCATGGTATATCCACCCTTTCAAACGTGTCGTTATAAAGCGAAAGGGAAGTTTTAAGTTTTTAAAAAAGAATTACAGGTACTCAAAAAAAAAAAAAATCAAGAGGGAAAGCTAGACTAGAACTAGTGACAGGTTTCATTTTGTATATTATTATGGCATTCTTGCCAATATTGCTTAGGGGATTTCTTCCAATATTTAAAGTGAGAAATTCTGTGCTCCTGGCAAAGCCCAGTTTAGCATCCTTCACTCTCTGCTTCCTATCCCTAGCTCTTCTCCACAACACGCTACAGTGGGATCTATTTACAGAGGAAGGCAAGGGCAGAAACACCGATTTTCAACGGGAGAGAAAAGGTAAGTAGGCGCTCTGAGAAGAATGAATGTGTGTGTGTGTGTGTGTGTGCATGCAGCAGGGTTTACCACAGTCCAGAGGGCACAGAGGGAAATTTTGTGTTAACTATCAGTGCCTTTTTAGTTTATCAGTGCCTTAGGCCTTTCCAGCAGGCCTTTGCCCTCTGGTCATTTTTCCCTGCCTCTGTGCCCCTCTTACCACTTTGTCCAGTGCAACCCGGAACCCCCCAAAAATCACCCGTTCCACTGGGCTAACGAGGTGACTGTAATGATGTGCCTACCTAACAATCAATGATTCATTTACATGGATTTTCGAATGCATAAAATAATATAATTTTCTTAAATCTGCTGACTTTTACAAGCAACTGCCTAGAGTCACAGAAAAAAGTGCTGTCAGAATGCTAAAGCAGCTGTCTGAATAATGTTTATTTTTATGACTAATAAATGATAAATACCCATTACAGAAAATTTGGAAAATGCAGAAGAGAAAAAAAGAAGAAACCACCTACACTTAGAGGTAATTATTGTAAATCTTTTGCTCACTCTCTTTCATGTATATGATTTTAATATTCAATTGACGTTTTATTGTATATAACTTTGAAATCTGCTTGGCATTTCACATTTTATTATAAACAATTTTCCATATCACTTCTTGCTATTTGAAAATACTTTTAACACCTATATAAGGCTCTATTGGCTGGGTCAAATATTATTTTTATTACTATTATTTAACCATTAGCTTAAGATGGAGGACTTAGGCTATATATAGCTTTTCAATATTAAAAGTACTCTTGTGGCGTAGAAGGAGCCCTAGTGGTGCAGTAGTTAAAGCACTCCGCTGCTAACTGAAAGGTCGGCAGTTTGGACCCACTAGCTGCTTCTTGGGACAAAGATGCTTTTGTAAAGATTAGAACCTTGGAAACCCTATGGGGGCGGTTCTATTCTGTCCTGTATGGTCACTATGAGTTGGAGTTAACTCCAGGGCAGCGGGCTTGTTTTTTTTGATTGGGGCGAATACCTTTGAACGTAAACCCTTTCAATATCTCAAAATAACTCTATAATCTAAATATCTTTAAGTATAATTACTATTTTAAAGGATGAGAATATTTCTGAGATTTGAGGCCTCTGACGATTTTTAATCATCTTTCTAAAGGAAAACCCTTAAATTAGTTCAAAAATAAATGTAACAAACTACATTTGCATCCATTATTTTATTATGACATTTTTTAAGCTTAGCTAAATAGACAGTAATTTAAAATTACTTTGTTATTTAACTTATTTACCACAAAAAGGACTCTCACCACATGAAAATTACAACCTATAGCAATAAAAAAATGCTCTTCTAGGACGGAAAAATAATCTCACCACATAAGTCCTCAATTCTGTGTGTTTATAGCCAGAAGCAAAGATATATATAAAAAAAAAAAGGCATGAGACTATTATTACAGCAACGTAAAGTTGGTCAACCACTTCAAGTTCTTGTGGCCAGTGAGGTCACTGGAGCTGTAGGATGACATTTCAGACAAATTTGCACACTGGTCACATGGCTCTCCTTGAAGCCCTTTTGTCATAATTACAGTATTCTGCTTAAAAATGTTCTTGACTTAAAAAAACACCCTTTTGTGCCCTCTAGTGTTTAAATTCATCAAAGCTTTTGAGAAATTTCTTACTTGGCAAAAGACCTTTTTAAAGTGTTGAAAAGCAAAGATGTCGCTTCGAGAACTAAGGTACCCTTGACCCAATCCATGGCATTTTCAATTGCCTCGTATGCATGTGAAAGCTGGACAATGAATAAGGAAGACCTAAGAAGAATTGATGTGCTTGAATTATGGCAGTGGTGAAGAATACTGAATATAGCACGGACTGCCAGAATGAACAAGTCTGCTTTGTAAGACATACAGCCAGTATGCTCCATGGAAGCAAGGATGGTGAGACCTTGTCTCACATATTTTGGACATGTTATCGGGAGATACCAGTCCCTGGAGAAGGACATCATACTTGGTAAAGTAGAGGGTCAGCAAAAAAAAGAGGAAGACCTTCAAGGAGGTGGATTAACAATGGGCTCAAACATAGCAATAACTGTCAGGATGACACAGGACCCGGCAGTGTTTTGTTCTGTTATACGTAGGGTTGTTATGAGCTGGAATAGACTCAATGGCACCTAACAACAACAACAAAACCACAGTTAGGAGTCCCTGGGTGGTGCAAATGATTAAGTGCGTGACTATTAACCAAAAGGTTGGCATTTTGAACCCACCCAGAGGCACTTTAGAAGACAGGCCTGGTGATCGGTTCAGAAAGGCCACAATCTTCAACCCAGTAGAGCTCTACATATGAGATAGCAGTAGTTAGAACTGACTTAATGGCAATTAACAACAACAAATTACAGCTGAACATCATTTCATTCCTATGTAGACCATGAGTTTATATCAAAAGGTGCCAATATATTGTTCTAACACTTTAAATATTTTATTACAATTTTTCATTTCAAAAGTGGCTAGAGTAGGGTCAGAAAATTACCACAGACCAAATCCCACCTGCTGCCTATTTTGTAAATAAAGTTTTATTGGAACACAGGCCATGATAACTAGTTATGCATTATCTGTGGACGGCTGCTTTTGCACCACGGGTATATTTGAGTTATTACTACAGAGACCTTATGGCCCTCAGAGTCTAAAATATTTATTATCTGGCCTTTCACAGAAAGTTTGCTGACCCCTGGGGTAGAGAATCTTCCTAATATTTAGATTAAACCCATCGCCATCGAGTTCATTCTGACTCACAGAGACCCTATAAGACAGAGTAGAACTTCTCCGTAGGGTTTCCAAGGCTGTATATAAACTTTATGGAAGCAGACTGCCCCATCTCTCTTCCATGGAGTGGCTGGTAGGTCTGAACCACCAATCTTTAGGTTAGTAGGTGAGTGCTTAACCACTACACCATGACGGGTTCTTGATATTTAGTTTAGATGTGGGGGGAAAAAAAATACATGTATTCTCATAAAGGATGCCATGACATTTTACTATGTCCTTTAAGTCTACTCCTTTCCATCAACTACCTAAAGAGTAATCAGAATAAAGAGGGCTGTAGGAGAGTCAATTAGCTTTGTGGTCCAAGTGGCAACTTTGTATTTTTTCAAGGAAAACATTTGCTGTCCTTGATTTTTGTAATATCTATTCAAGGTGGTAAAATTTATTCCAACTTGGCTAGTTCGGCATCGATATGATTATATCAAAGAGAACATGATGAGAGCAAACTTCTTTACCCATCAAACTGGGGGCAGAAGGACAACATTTTCTTGTCTCCTATGGTACCTTATCTCTTATTGATTACCTACAACTTAACTCAAACTTGGAGTAGTTTGGTTTAGTGGTTTAGTGTCTCCAAACATCTTTATTCCATGCATTTAATAATAAAGCTTGCAATTATTTTCAGAAACATATACTGTCTTACTACAATAAACACACTATTTACAACTAATACGGAATTTATGTCAATGTTATGCTTGATCAAATCTCACACACCATTTCTTTTATATGCTAATGAAAACACAGTGCTCAGTGATAAGGCCATAGTCCTATATGGGCAACTTATAGGCAACTGACCTTCCTTCACCAGCACAAATTCCACCTCTTCCTAAGCCCCTGTGATATTTTATCTTCTCCTTTGTGGGTGTGGCTTTTTTTGTGTGTGTATCTGGGAGCGTTATTGGAATTACTTCCCTTCTCCTTATCTGAAATGGTTGATATATAGTTCATTAGAGTTTTTATGGTTTCCAGGAAGCAGATGTGTGTTATTGCTTCCTAACTGAAATTTGACTTCTGGCTCCAAACGGTTATAGACATTCTTTTCTCAAAGATACACAACAGCTATTGCCTGGCCAGAAATTTTGCACAGTAATAGGAGAAAACACAAAACCAAAGGCTAAGAAAAGTGAAGGAAAACCGTCTTTACTGTATTGCTTTTGCTGTTAAAACGACATCTTCTCTTTGTGATGGCTCATGGCTATGGCAGATTATACGCACAGAGTGGAAGGTTGAGGCCCTTCTCAGCCTCAGAGTCTCTCACTGCATGCATATTCTTTCTTCCTATTCTCCTTATGTTTCCTCCTCCCTCAATACAACTGTGTCCCTTATACCTGACACAGAAACCATTACAACACAAATCCAAACACAAGCACAGCACAGACTTACTTTATGGAATCATGTACCTAATACACCTCAATCAAATATCTTAAACTACAACATTACTTTTCAAATGTTTTCACTAACAACAATAGCCAAAAAAAAAAAGGATGCTGAAACGAAATCATCTTTCATGTCCAATATTAAAAGCAATTAAAGTAAAACTTATGAAAAAGTGACACCATACCTCTCATACATAATAAAGGATTTCCAAACTTACCTGCAAAAGAAAAGAAAAAAAGAGAGCAATAAATCTCAAATCATAAATTTTTTTTTTTTATGATTAGTGCATGTTAATTATTTTTTTCTCTATTAAATCAGGCAAAATTGTCATCATTAGCATAGTTAATTCTTAGTCATCGCTGTGTGGATAATTCTCTGTAGATAGTGCGTTTGCTCTCGGAGATAGAAACAGAACTGCCAGTGCAGTCGCTAAAGGCCAGTTCTCACTACGTAGAGTTCTTTTCCAAATGCAGCCTGATCCTAGCAGGAGAGTTGTTAAACCAGTAACTTCGATAGTTCCCCGGAGTCAGGAAATCTATCAATTACAGTACATATTTTTAGGAGTCAATACAAACAACGGAAAATGGAAAGGCTTTAGAGTCAGATGGATCTGGAAGTAAAACCTAGCTTCATTACAGCCCAGCCGGTAACTCAAGTCATTTTATATCTTGAGCCTCAGTATGCTCATCTGTAAAATGAAAACATTATATCTGCCTTTTTGGATTATTGTGAGAATTAAATGGGGGTAATTAGGTAGCACGTTATAGAAGCCCAATAAATATTAATTGCCTACTTTCCTTCCTGCTAAGCTTAATTTTATGCCAATATTTTGCTGAAAGATATGTGTTCAGTATAGCCTATAAAACATGGAACAGCTCTGAGCCATTTAAAATGGAGAGAAAAGTTAAGCTAATTCTACATTTCTCCGTCTTCTTCATAGTGTAACCAAGTTGCTATATATGAAATACTGGTCATCTTCTAAACGCTGGGCAATTTACTGTCCAGTGTAAGTTCAAGCAATTAACTGACAATGAGTCCTTAGCATGGCCCCTATGTCCCATGTATAAACACTATGCCCCCTCTTACTGTCCTCTTGGCTCCCTCACTGCCATGTCACTAGCTTTCTTGCCATTCCTGGGAAACAGCCAGGATACTTCAGCCTCAGGGCCTTTGCATTTGCTACTTACCCCTGACCCTGTTCAAGTCTTGCCACTAATGGCCCTTTCTCAATGAGGCCTAACCTGACCACCCTATTTAAAATCCCAACCACATTCTCAGGCCACACTTTTAACTCCCTTGTCTTTGCTCTATTTTTTCCCAGCACTTAGCACCTTCTAACACATTACATCTTTACTTATTTATTATGTTTATTGAGTCTCCTGCTCTTAACACCCAGTATAAGCTATACAAAAACAGGGATTTCTGACTATTTGGTTCACTATTGAATAACTAGCACGTACAACAATGCCTAATAAATAGGAAGAATTCCATCAATATTTCCTTAAGGAGAGAACGAAGCATATATAAAAGAGCTACATATAAAACACACACATACACACACATATATAGACACTATTTAAATATATGTATGAATATATAATAATTAATTTTTATTTAGAAGTAAATTATTTTACTTTAAATTTTTTTTAATTAAAGACACTGTGGTAGTCATGAGTGCTGTCTGCCCCAAATTTCTAGCTCTCTACCTATAGACACGTGTTCATGCACTTAATGACCTCCTGTGGTTGAATGGGGTCATAGGACTACTTCTGCCAATGAGTCTTGAGTGGTCAAGCACTGAACTGCTGATGTGAAACCCTCCACCACCTCTCTTTAGCTAGTCCAGAGGGATCAGCAATGTCCAAGATGGCGATTCTATCAGCCTCCACATACCAGAGTGAGGAGACTTTGGAGCATAGCTCCCAGCTGATGGTCATAGAGCATAAGCAACCAACCAACCAAACAAAAACCACTTTGTTATTATAAGATTGGGAGTTTATTTCTTAAGACAGCTTCATTCAACCAATTGTGACAAATAAAGAAGTCATACACATATAATTAAAAAACTGTACTGAAAGCCGAGGTCTATCTATGGAAATGGCACCTATGGCAAGCGCTGAAATTGTTCCCCTCCAGGGGCTTAGTGAGGGTAATGAGAACCCAGGGATAATCTCTAAATTGCACCTCCCCCCACCAATTTCAAGATGAATGGACACTGACAGAGGCAACACATCAACAGGAACTCCTCTCCCCTTCTTGTCTGGCTGCCTCAATAGTCAGGTGCCTTTCACAGTGAGGTGCCACGGAATGTCATTCCGTACCTCATCTGGCACCCCATTAGACTTGCGTCTGAGGGCAAGTGCCATCCTCTGCTCAGTGGCGTTTGGGCCTCCTCCAAGGCCCCCCCTCCCGTTAAGTGGTGCCTGGGGCATACGCTGTACTTGCCATACCTTGGATATGCCTCTGACTGAAAGGCTTATTAAAAAGAAACCGTCTACCTTATCTGTTCGCTTTCCCAAAATGTTTTGTTTTTGCTAGTATTTAACTCTATAATTCTAAGTAATATGCTTGTTATTTCCTGATTTAGAAATGTTTAGCCATTTTCTCTTCATTTTTTGTTATCATAGGTAAATGTTTAATTCTCTTATACTATCCCCCCTCTTCCTCCATCTAGTTACACGATTTGTAGTATAGTAAGTCAGTGTTCTTTATGATGAACATCTTATTTACTACAAATGCAACATTCTTATGACCCCACTACAGTTTAACTTTATGTTTTGCTTGGAATTAATAATGGCTTTTTTTCACACCTGCAGTTGTCTTTTGTATTTTTTTTTTTCTAAATTGTAACTCATAACTACGATTAGATGATCTATCATATTAGATAATCTATCAATCCATTTTCTCATCTTCATACTTCTTACCTAGCGTCCTCTACCAGTGGTGTCTCTAGGGTTGGTGTCACCCAGTATGGTAACGCATGGTGTCACACCCTCATGGACATTCTCCTGTACCAGACCATAGTCCTTAGTGATTTTTTTGCACTAATGCTACTTGTAAATTGTAATTCCCATATATCACCCCTTTTCCTTTACTTACTACTTCATTCTCAAAAAAGGTATTTTATAGCATCACAAATACTAATTACCACAATATTGTAGCTAAAACACCAGAAAGTTTGACTAAATCAGTGACTATAAAAACGCCAGCAGAAACAACAACAGTGCATGTTTGTAGTGCGTGCAGATGAAACCACGTGATTAGAAGCGTCATTATAATTGACTAATAATGGCAGCTCTGACCGGAGGACATTAACCAAAAAACCCTTTGCCACTGAGTTGATTCTGATTCATTGTGACCCTATAGGGCAGAGTAGAACTGCTCCATAGGGTTTCCAAGGAGTGTCTGGTGGATTTTAACTGCCGACCTTTTGGTTAGCAGCTGAGCTCTTAACCACTGTGCCACCAGGGCTCTGGAGGGCACTAGGAGATTCAAAAGGTAAATTAGCATAGAGTTTTAGCCTTGTATGTATATTGATACATGTAGGCTGGGCTTACAAAAAATGTTTTTGCTGTTAAAACTAACTACAGGGATATTTTTATAAAAAATAATACATTTCTGCTGAAACACTGCACAAAAATTTTATAGACAATCATTTTGGTATCACCCCTCCTGACGATGTCACCCAGTGTGGCCCATACCTCCCACAGCTCCTTAGTGATGCCATTGTCCTCTACTCTTTTGCTTCAATTTGTACTTCTGCACAAGTTGCTTTCTAGGCCTTCTAGAGACCTGATTGAAACCCTAATGGTGTAGTGGTTAAGAGCTACGGCTGCTGACCAAAAGGTCAACAGTTCAAATCCACCAGGCGCTCCTTGGAAACTCTATGGGGCAGTTCAGCTCTGTCCTATAGGGTCATTATGAGTCAGAATCAGCTCAACCACAATGGGTTAGAGATCTGACATCATAAAACTTCCCTCTGTAGTTTTTTTTTGGGCGGGTAGGTCTCCTGTGTTGATTACAGCATCTCATTACTTGTTCAATAGTTTACTCCTTGTTTCCAGGGTGTCACACCCTGCAAAAGCCTAACCCCTAACAAAGTGGATAAAACCCTTTGCTGTTAAGTCGATTTCAACTCATAGCGACCTTACAGGAAAGAGTAGAACTGCCCCATAGAGTTTCCAAGGAACGTCTGGTGGATTTGAACTTTGCAGCCATAGCTCTTAACCACTGTGCCACCAGGGTTTCCAACAAAGTGAATAGACTTTAAAAGGCTTTAATTATTTTCACATCTTGCATGACTGCTTTATTCTGCCCTTACACTTATGGGTGGTTTGACATGTTACAGGATTTTATTTTGAAAATAAAATCCGTTCAAGATATTGAAGCCATCCATGGCTTCACTGTATTCCAGCACGTATGGTTGTTTTTCAGTAATCTGATGTCAATGTTATTTTCGTTCTTAAGATTTTGGCTTTTTTTTTTTTTTTCTTCGAAGGCTTTTACGATCTGTATATGATGGTGTTGCAGAATTTCCTGAACATGTGTCTTGTGTGGGTCCTTCTTCATTTCCTGTGCTGAGCACCCAATGTTCCCTTATGATTTGATAATTTATGTCCCTCTGTTATGAGAAATGTTCTAGCTTTATTCATATATTTATTTTAAAAATAATTCCTCTATTCCACTAACTAAAAAAAAAAAAAACCCAAACTGGTTGTAGTCGAGTCAATTCCGACTCTCTATATAGAGACCTGTAGGACAGAGTAGAACTGCCCCATAGAGTTTATAAGGAGTTCCTGGTGGATTTGAACTGCCGAACTTTTGATTAGCAGTCATCGCACTTAACCACTACACCACTGGGAGATGATATAAATACAAGGGAGCCCTGGTGGGGCCGTGATTAAGCTTTTGGCTGCTAACCAAAAAGGTTGGAATCACCAGCTACCCCAGGGGAGAAAGATGTAGCAACCTGCTTCCACAAAGATTAGTCTTGGAAACCTTATGGGGCAGTTCTGCTCTGTCTACAAAGTTGCTACATGGTTGCAATGAGTCAGAATCAACTCCAGGGTAATGGGTTTTTTCGGATATAAACACATGTGGCCAGTTTACCACCATTAATCAGAAGTCTGTGTTGTTTAGATTATTGACGCAATTGCTCCTCTTTATTAAAAAAAAAAAAAAAATTGCTGTTGAGTCAATTCTGACTCATAGTGGCCCATAGGACAGAGTAGAACTGCCCCATAGGGTTTCCAAGGCTGTGAATCTTTATGGAAGCAGACTGCCACATCTTTCTCCCACAGAGTGTCTGGTGAGTTCAAACTGTTGACCTTTCAGTTAGCCGCCAAGCGCTTTAACCACTGCTTGACCAGGGCTCCTACTACTTCTCTTACCATGGATTAAAAATGATTTTATCTATTAAAAGCAGAAAAGGCATAAGAACATTTTCCAAATACATGGAATACTGGTCTTAGAGATTTTAAGAGTTTGATCAAATAATAAAAAAAGGAGAAGAAAAGTGAAATAATTTGGGAAATATTGGCTTCACAATTTTAAATAAAAAATGTTTTATTGCAGGACTTCTAAGAGCTTTAGATATACTAACTGGAATGTGATGATTCTAGAAGGTGGAGAGCATTTCTGAAATAATGGAGCCCTTCCTCCTGGGACACCAGTTAACATCAGAGGAAGCCATCTTTTAGACTATGATTTGAAACATGCAGCACAAGGGATCTTAAACTAAGTTTTATACCAATCACTACCTCTCTGTTACTCCTGTAAGAATTCTTTCATCTTAACTGGAAAGGTAAAATGAATTGCTAATCGCTTTAAAAACAGCCTGACTGTACTGAGGAATAAAACACACTCATGCACTTTTTTAGGTTAGTGCTTTATCCATTAGATCAAACTGACTACTAAATTAAAATTAATCTTAATATTTGGTTTATGATCACTTAATGTAAAAAAAAAAATCCTTTCCCAGGATGTTCTACATTAGAAGTGAATTTCTCACCATCCTGACATTTGTTCAAGCAATTTGCATACATTTTTAAACCTATCTTTATGTCTCTAGTTCTACATGTGTCAAAATGTTCTCTATGAGCACCAATCCCATTCAATACCCTGAAAACCAAACAAACAAACAGATAGACAAAAACAAAAAACGATTCCATGTTTAATGAAGTTTGGGATATTCTGTATATGGTATATCCTTCCTGAGATTTACAATATTTATTTAGCCTATTAAAGACATTGGGACTCTTAAAGGAAAGTACCACTTTAATTTCGTGAAGCTCAGCTTATTTGGCCATGGAACTTTTCTGCATATAGCACTTAATCGATGTTATGTGTAACTAGCATTCTACAGAACTCACTTTGGGAAATACTGATCTAGTCTACCCTGGTTCTTAACAGAAAGAAATGACGAAAGCAGAGTATTGTGAATGTTAAAGGATAAAAAAAAAAAAAAAAGTTCCAGAGATCTTGCCCGAAAGGGATGAGTTTTGTGAATATGTTTCGTTTCCTAGTGAGAAAGAGGTACGGCTAGCTAGCAGTTTAATTGTATCTACGTACTTAGGGTGGGATCTGGGTCAGGACGACTTATTGTGTGTTGACTTTATTTACACATGGGGATGTGGTTCAAGGCTAAGCTGTAATTCCAAAATACATCTTTTATTATGGTGAGAAGGAACATCAAGTGTCTTTGTAAGTGACATACCATGACTGACAGGGGCATAATATTAAAATTTTATCTTCGGTGATGTCAGTAACATTAACAGACTAAAAAAGTATAAACAATAAGATTTAGCTTAGGGACTCAAACGATGTAACAAAATTATTTCATCTCGACTTTAAATAAGAGCTTTATCTATTTGTGTGTGTATTTATCTATGTTATGAAATTATGTGAGCGTAAGGTTTGGGGGTAAAGAGACAATGAGATGAAATTCTAGTTTTCACTCCAAAAGGTTTTAAACCTTCATCCTGTATTATGTAAAATGATAGGCCTAAATTAAAAACCCACTGCCATCCAGTTGATTCCTTATAGTGACCCTATAGGACAGAGCAGAACTGCCTCATAGGGTTTCCAAGGAGCGGCTGGTGGATTTGAACTTCTGACCTTTTGATTAGCAGTCAAGCCCTTAACCACTATGCCCCCAGGGCTCCTGGCCTAGATTAGGGGTTTATAATATGGTGCAGTGGTTAAGAATTTGGCTGCTAACCAAAAGGTAGCAGTTTGAATCCACAAGCTGCTCCTTGAAAGCCCTATGGGGCAGTTCTGCTCTGTCCTATAGGGTCCCTCTGAGGCGGAATCAACTCGACAGCAATTCGTTTGGTTTGGGTTTTACCCACAAACAGGTTCATGAGTGAACTCCAGGGGAGCTTGTGAAACCTCTGAAATTATAGGAGAAATTTTGCGTGTAATTGTATTTTTCAAGGGAGAGGGACCATAGACTTAATAAAATTTTCAAAGCACCCTAAGAACCCCCAAAAAGGAAAGATCATTTGAGGAGATAATCTCTAAGGACACTCTTTTACAATTATAGTTTTATGAAATTTCTTATGGAAGGTGTCATAAGTTATGTTTATGATATTTAGAAATTTCTTTGCTGGAACTTTCATTTTTAGATATGGAAGAAATTTTTTAAAAATTCAAAATCCTATAATTAGTTGATAGGAATTGGCTAAAACATGCTTAATTATATAAAGATTTAGTATTCTCTTCTATTCTGCACCTAGGGCAGAGAGCCGATTTTTACCCAAAAGTTTTTTTTTTTTTTTTTTAACGAGAAACTCAATTGCCCACAAGATGGCTCTCTATTAACTTGTATATATGAGTTTCTCAAACCAATTTCTCAAAACACTGTTTCTAACCGGCTCTTTTCCTTAAAAAAATGTCATATTCAAAATAAATGATTTTCTATCATTGTTTCACTTCCATGCTTAAGCAGTAGCAATAACTGAGTTTGCTAATTTTTTGAGTGAATGGATAAATGGATGGATGTTCTCAGATATTCACAAATTATTTAAATTTCTGTAATGTGCACGGCCCTATGTTAAGCATGGTGGCAGATTTAGAAACAAGCAAACAAAAAGTTAAAGTTTAAAAAGCATATCATGCTTCCCACCTTTCAGGGAAGACAAGATTTTCATACCAAAAGATTTCAGAATATATTTAAATGAAAAATGGTAGAGACATACTACATTTGTACAAAGAAAGGAAGAATTAATGTGGAGTTCAATTAGGTAAAAGAAAGTATGAGTTGGTTTGGCCTTTAAAGCATCTCAGACTCGTATGAGAAAAGGGTAAGGGGGAAAATATTCTGGAAAGGCCAAACAGCTGGAGCCATAGCTCAGAATTATGTGACAACGGCATTCAAGAAAATGACCTCCCTAGAGATAAGACTAGGGGTTACATAAGGTGTTCAACGTCATTCCAAGAGAAAGGCAAGGTAATTAATATTTATTGAACCTTACTATGGCTTATGTCATGATTAAATCATGCCCCTCTCCACCTTGAAAATGATGTGTGTGGCTCTTTTTGTTGTGTGCCATCGACTGGATTTTGACTCAGAGTGACCCTACAGAATAGAGTTTTCTGGGCTGTAATTTTTATGGGAGTAGATTGCAGGGTCTTTTTTCTTGCAGAGCTGATGGTGGGGTTAGAACCACCAATTTTTGGGTTAATAGCCAAATGCTTAAGCATTGCACCACCAGAGTTTCTTGCATTTGGATTAAAGAAATAAAATAACTAATAGATAATATTTGGTAAATGTGAATAATGCTACTTAATGGCTACCTTCTATTATCTGTTTCACCGAAATACTTAAATTGGAATTGCGGTACCGTATCTGAGTGTTTTGAGGGTAAATGGGTCTTCCCTAAGTAAATCCCAGTATAAAATCTCCAGGGGAAGAGAATGATCCTTAGAGAGGAAAACAGAATTAAGGAGGTGGGCTTTAAGTGAGCATGAGAGGAGATTACATTTCTCTCTTGATTCTCAGTCTCTTGGGTGAACACTGTCTTTTAGAGAACTCTCATTTAGTACAGATTAAAGACGGCTTCTGCTGCAGTGTGGAATAGGAACTAGGAAAGAAAACTTTTCACGAGGGACTGAATGTGAGTAAAATATTTCCTATAATAAGTCAAATTTTCTACTTTTATGTTGCTTTGATTTTACTTATTTCCTTTTATTAGTAAAGTCTTGCTTAAAAATTCCTGCCTTGTTGCTACTAAGAAAAGGAAGGATTTTGTACTCATATTTTAAACAAATCGGGTTAATTGGAGCAGTCCACGTCTCTTCAAAGGATGGTAATAACCAAAATTTGCCAGACCCCAGGAAAAAGAACATATCTTAAAGAGAGTTGAGACAAATAGTCAAGCTACTTCGCTATAAATTGAGAATTTCCTTCTATTCCAAACTTGAACTCCAACTTGTAAGTCAAACTATCTATTCAACATGCCAGCTTGGGTTTCTTGTAGACATCTCAAACTTAACATGTTCAAAACTGTGTTTCTGAACTTCCCCAAGCCTTGTCTTCTGGATGTCTTTTCTACGTCAGTTGATAGAAAGCCTGTTTTCCTAATTGCTCAATCCAAAATCTTGGTATAATTCTTGATTTCTCTTATTACATCCCATATTCACCTATAATGAAATTCTGTCATCCTCCCTTCAAAATATGTACAGAATGCGATCCCTTTTTACTCTCCACTGTTCCATGGACCATGATCAACCACAGTCTTCTCAAGGCAGTCTCTTAATTGGTCTTCCTGCTTCTTCCCGTACCCCCTAAAGTCCATTCCCAAATCAGTAGTCAGAGTAACCCTGTTAAAACCTGCTCAAAGATCCTTGCTGCTGGCTTACTCTTGTTTCACTTAGAATTAAGGTCAAAGTCATGGACTGAATTATGTCCCCCCAAAAATGTGTACATCAGTTTGGCTGGGCCATGATCCCAGTATTGTGTGGTTGTCCTCCACTTTGTGATAGTAATTTTATGTTTTTATATAATTTTAGGAAACCCTGGTGGCATAGTGGTTAAGTGCTACGGCTGCTAACCAAAGGGTCTGCAGTTCGAATCCACGAGGAGCTCCTTGGAAACTCTATGGGGCAGTTCTACTCTGTCCTTTAGGGTTGCTATGATTTGGTATCGACTTGACGGCACTGGGTTTGGTTTGGTGGTATGTAATTTTATGTTAAAGAGGATTAGGGTGGGATTTTATCACCCTTACTAAGGTCATATGCCTGATCCAGGGAGTTTCCCTAGGGTGTGGCCTGCACCACTTTTTTTTTTTTTTAAGTAATTTTTATTGTGCTTTAAGTGAAAGTTTACAAATCAAGTCAGTCTCTCACATATAAACTTATATACACCTTACTACATACTCCCATTTACTCTCCCCCTAATGAGTCAGCCCACTTCCTCCTTCCAGGCTCTCCTGTCCTGACTGTTTTGCCAGTTTCTAACCCCCTCTACCCTCCCATCTCCCCTCCAGACAGGAGATGCCAACACAGTCTCAAGTGTCCACCTGACACAAGTAGCTCATTCCTCATCAGCATCTCTCTCCAACCCATTGTCCAATCCCTTCCATGTCTGATGAGTTGACTTCGGGAATGGTTCCTGTCCTGGGCCAACAGAAGGTTTGGGAACCATGACCGCTGGGATTCTCCTAGTCTCAGTTAGACCATTAAGTCTGGTCTTTTTATGAGAATTTGGGGTCTGCATCCCACTGTTTCCCTGCTCCCTCGGGGGTTCTCTGTTGTGCTCCCTGTCAGGGCAGTCATCGGTTGTGGCCGGGCACCATCTAGGTCTTCTGGTCTCAGGATGATGTAAGTCTCTAGTTCATGTGGCCCTTTCTGTCTCTTGGGCTCATAATTACCTTGTGTCCTTGGTGTTCTTCATTCTCCTTTGATCCAGGTGGGCTGAGACCAATTGATGCATCTTAGATGGCCACTTGTTAGCATTTAAGACCCCAGACACCACAGTTCAAAGTGGGATGCAGACGGTTTTCTTAATAGAATTTATTTTGCCAATTGACTTAGATGTCCCCTGAAGGCATAGTCCCCAAACTCCCACCCTTGCTCCACTGACCTTCGAAGCATTCAGTTTATCCCGGAAACTTCTTTGCTTTGGGTCCAGTCCAGTTGAGCTGACCTTTCCTGTATTGACTATTGTCCTTCCCTTCACCTAAAGTAATTCTTATTTACTGTCTAATCAGTAAACAACCCTCCCTCCCTCCCCCCTCTTGTAACCCACCCTCTCTCCTTCCCCGCTTTCGTAACCACAGAAGAATGTGTTCTTCTCAGTCTAAACTGTCTCTCAAGATCTTATAATAGTGGTCTTATACAATATTTGTCCTTTTGCATCTGACTAATTCACTCAGCATAATGCCTTCCAGGTTCCTCCATGTTATGAAATGTTTCACAGATTCATCACTGTTATTTATCGATGCGTAGTATTCCATTGTGTGAATATACCACAATTTATTTAACCATTCATCCGTTGATGGACACCTTGGTTGCTTCCAGCTTTTTGTTATTGTAAACAGTGCTGCAATAAACACGAGTGTGCATATACCTGTTCGTGTAAAGGCTCTTATTTCTCTGGGATATATTCCGAGGAGTGGGATTACTGGGTTTTATGGTAGTTCTATTTCTAACTTTTTAAGAAAACGCCAGATAGATTTCCAAAGTGATTGTACCATTTTACATTCCCACCAGCCGTGTATAAGAGTTCCAATCTCTCCGCAGCCTCTCCAACATTTATTATTTTGTGTTTTTTGGATTAATGCCAGCCTTGTTGGAGTGAGATGGAATCTCATTGTAGTTTTAATTTGCATTTCTCTAATGGCTAATGATCGAGAGCATTTTCCCATGTATCTGTTAGCTGCCTGAATATCTTCTTTAGTGAAGTGCGTGTTCATATCCTTTGCCCACTTCTTGATTGGGTTGTTTGTCTTTCTGTGGTTGAGTTTTGACAGAATCATGTAGATTTTAGAGATCAGGTGCTGGTCGGAGATGTCATAGCTGAAAATTCTTTCCCAGTCTGTAGGTGGTCTTTTTACTCTTTTGGTGAAGTCTTTAGATGAGCATAGGTATTTGATTTTTAGGAGCTCCCAGTTATCTGGTTTCTCTTCATCATTTTTGGTAATGTTTTGTATTCTGTTTATGCCTTGTATTAGGGCTCCTAACGTTGTCCCTATTTTTTCTTCCGTGATCTTTATCGTTTTAGTCTTTATGTTTAAGTCTTTGATCTACTTGGAGTTACTTTTTGTGCATGGTGTGAGGTATGGGTCCTGTTTTATTTTTTGGCAAATGGATATCCAGTTATGACAGCACCATTTGTTAAAAAAACTATCTTTTCCCCAATTAACTGACACTAGGCCTTTGTCAAATATCAGCTGCTCATATGTAGATGGATTTATATCTGGGCTCTCAATTCTGTTCCGTTGGCCTATGTGCCTGTTGTTGTACCAGTACCAGGCTGTTTTGACTACTGTGGATGTATAATATGTTCTAAAATCAAGTACAGTGAGGCCTCCCACTTTCTTCTTCTTTTTCAGTAATGCTTTACTTATCCGGGGCTTCTTTCCCTTCCATATGAAGTTGGTGATTTGTTTCTCCATCACATTAAAAAGTGTCATTGGAATTTGAATCAGAAGTTGCACCACTTTTTATCTTACAAGAGTTAAAAGGAAAGGGAAGCATGCAGAGAGTTGGGGACCTTGTACCACCAAGAAAGCAGTGCCGGGAGCAGAGCGCATCCTTTGGACCTGGGGTCCCTGAGCAGAGAAACTCCTAGTGTGCAGGAACATTGATGAGAAGGCTGACAGAGAGAGAAAGTCTTCCCCTGGAGCTGATGCCCTGAATTTGGACTTTTAACCTATTTTACTGTGAGAAAATAAACTTCTCTTTGTTAAAGCTGTCCACTTGTGGTATTTCTCTTATTACAGCACTAGATGACTAAGACAGTCACTATTAAGATCATCGAAGCTCTAAATAACCTGTCACCTACCTGCTTCCTCTCCCCCTAGCCCGTTATGTTTCATCTCCAACTTCAACTCCTCTTACTCCTCACTTTGCTACTTCATTCCAGCCATGAGGCCTCCTTACTATTCCTCAGTTTAAGCAGGGACACTATTTCCCCTCTGCTTATAATGCTCACATATTCATCTCCTTTATGTGTTTACTCAAATGACACCTTTTTAATATTTCCTAAACACCTTACTTAAAATTCTACCCTACATAAGAAACATATTCCTTAACTTCTTCTCTGATGCATTTTTCTTCAAAACATTTATCAAAAAATTCCTCTTTGTCTCTGTCTCTCTCCCTCTCTATAAACACAAAAATATGTATATATACATACACACATGTGTATATATATATTTATATACATATATATAAATTTAAATTTTTTTTTCTTGATTTTCTCCACCAAGTAAAATATAAGCACTATGTAAGTAGAATTTTTGTTGGTTTTGTTCACTGTTGTATTCCAGTACATAGAATAAAGCTTGGAAAATAGTATACATTCAATAGATATTTATTGACTAAACACTTTATTTTAGTCTGGATTTCTATGTTCTCTTGAAAAAACAAAAAAAAACTGCCAACACTGGACTGCATTTTCATATGGCTACAGTTCTGGGGCACCTAGAAGCTGCTGCACATGCCGATGAAGATGTAATCTCCCATTGGCCAGAGTCCCCACCTGACTTGGCCATTTCTATGACCTGCCTGGGCCCTGCTGATATGTGAGTTGGAACCTCTACTGAGTGAGTCCTGAAATGGGGAGTGACAGAATCAAAAGAGGACTTTTGCTATGCCATCTCTGAGCCATGGGTAGGACTGGCTGATGAACTTGAATCAGACATGCCCATTATTATCTGCTGTCCAAGTCCACACATGGATGGATGAAGACCTGTGTGAGGTTAAGATAGCCAGAGATATTTGGAGAATTTTTCCCCCTTTTCCTTTCCTGACTTTGTATTTCCATACCATCTGTAGTCTGTGGAAATCTCTCAGTGGTAAGAAAATAGTCCAGTCTGGTGATTTAGGAATAAAAAAAGAAGATTCTGGTTATTTTTTTAATTGAAACATCATGCAAAACTTATGTTCAACAATGGGCAGATGGTGAGTACAGTATTGAAAATATAATAGATGGTCTCCTTTCTTTTACTCTGAAACCAGAATAAAATTAAAGTTTTAATCATTCCAGAAAGGATATATGTTAATTAAAATTGAAAGATGAATGAGGAAAAGTTTTCTTTAAGCTCTTTAAAACAATTTCACTCGGTAAGCCCCAGGGTTGGATTATTATTTTTATTCTATTATTTAGGGGTGCTGCCTTGTGGGACTTAGTGTTTCAGATTCTGGATAGTGATCTGTTTAGATTGAAGATATCATAAGGCGTTTTCCACCTTTGATGCTCTGAAATGGTTTCCTTCTAGTTGCTGAAATATAGTCTGTCATTTTGGCTGCCAACCAGAACCACGGAGCCCCACAATCTGTAGTGGCAGATAAATGACAGCAGATGGAAACAAGCTTGCATCCTGTTTCACCAGCAAGCTTTCAGCCTTTGAAGAAGGGATGTGCCCCTGAAGCATTATGCAGGTTGTTCATCCAGCGTCAGTGTCACTGTCACAGCTGGTGAAAGGGAAACTGGCAAATCACTATACATAGTAGGCAAAATGCCACCCTCACAGATTCCTCTAGGCATATCCTCTTCACTCACATCTTATCTTTTTGCCGAGGGCAGGCTTCTGGGCCTAGATGTCTTGCTTGCCTGGAATTGTCTTGCCCAGTGTGTAGACGGATAATTAATATTATCATTGAAGCATGCCATGTCATTAACAGTCATTCCCTTAGTGCTATCAGTACACTAGGAAATGAACACAAATGTGAAATTACAACTTATCATCATATACTATATTACAGGTTCACTATACTATGCAATGACTTTTAAAATTACTATTATTAGAAATGATAAAAGCAAACAGTTACAAATCTTCAAAATATATTACCTTTTAAATCCTCACAACAACCTTATGAGTGTAGCATTACCAATCTCAATTTTGATTTAAGAGTTTTTAATTTAGGAGTTATTACTCAAAGTTAGTAATAATAATAATAGCTAGCATAAGAATGTTTACTATGTATTAGGTATTACTATGTTGTTGTTGTTGTTAGGTGCCTTTGAGTCAGTTCCAATACATAGCAACCCTATGTACAGCAGAATGAAACACTGCCCTGTCCTATACCATCCTCACAACTATTGCTACGTTTGAGCCCATTGTTGCAGCCACTGCATCAATCGATCTCGTTGAGGGGCTTCCTCTTTTTTTGCTGACCTTACCAAGCATGATGTCCTTCTCCAGAGACCGATCTCTCCCGATAACTTGTCCAAAGTATATTAAGGCAGAGCCTTGCCATTCTCGCTTCCAAGGAGCACTCTGGTTGGACTTCTTCCAAGACAGATTTGTTCATTCTTCTGGCAGTCCGCAGTATATTCCATATTCTTCACCAACACCAGAATTCAAAGGCATCGTCTCTTCTTTGGTCTTCCTTTTTCATTGTCCAGCTTTTGCTTGCATATGAGGCTATTGAAAATACCATGGCTGGGGTCAGGCACACCTTAGTATTCAAGGTGATATCTCCGCTTTTTAACACTTTAAAGAGGTCTTTTGCAGCAGATTTGCCCAGTCCAATACATTTTTTGATTTCTTGACTGCTGCATCCATGAGCATTGATTGTGGATCCAAGTAAAATGAAATCCTCCACCACTTTAATTATTTCTCCACTTATCATTGTTACTTATTGGTCCTGTAGTGAGAACTTTTGTTTTCTTTATATTGACGTCCAATCCATACTGAAGGCTATAGTCTTTGATCTTCATCAGTAAGTGCTTCAAGTGTAAAAGGAGACTACCTGTTACATTTTTGGTGCTGTACTGACCGTCTGCCCATTGTTGAAGATAAATTTTGCTTCAAGTCGTCTTTGCTTTCGGTAAGCAAGGTTGTATGATCTGCATATCCCAGGTTGTTAATGAGTCTTCCTCCAATCCCGATGCCATGATCTTCTTCATATAGTCCAGCTTCTCGGACTATGTGCTCAGTATAGAGATTGAATAAGTATGATGAAAGGACACAATCCTGACACACACCTTTTCTGATTTTAAACCATGCAATATCCCTGCGTTCTGTTCAAACAACTGCCTTTTGGACTATGTACAGGTTCTGCATGAGCACAATTAAGTATTCTGGAATTCCCATCCTTCACAATAGGTATTACTATAAATACATGTATTATATTTGTGTGTGTGTGTTTGTGTTTAATCCTAACAACAGTTCTGTGAGTTTGTGTTATCTTTCTCATTTAGAAATGCGTATGATAACAGTAATAATTAAATATTGATAAAACTAGTAATAACAGCTAACATTGTATGTTTAATATGCACTGGGCATTATAGACATTATCTCTTTTAGTCTTCAAATGGAGTTGACATTACTATCTGGTTTTAGAAATGAGGAAACTGTAAGAATCCAAGAACAAACAAGTAGTAAGTGGAAACCTGGTTTTTTAGCTCAGATACTGGGTCAAAGCCTGGACCCTCTGCCAGTGTGCTATAGTGTAGGCAACACATTCTGGAAACATAGGTACAAGGTGAGATACCACTTGTGACCACCAGTAGTTAATACAGGGTAACGTGTATTTTATAACATATTGCCTCAGTTAGAAAACACAATTTAACATCTGTTTTCTGACGGCCAACTACATACAAAGCTGTGTGCCAAGCAATGAAAGAAATGAAAAAAAAAAAAGGGTTAAGAAACAGGTGCCATCCTCAAAGGAACTTGTACTCCCATTAAAAAAAAAAAAAAAAAGGAGACAAATGTGTACGTGAGCAATGCAAGAGAGTGAAAGAGGTGAGCAGAGCTGGGGTGGGTGTTGGAGAACAATTGTTACAAGATGAAGCTCTGGGGTTAGTACATTGAAATATCTGAGGTTCTCACGGACTATTTGTTCCTCTCTACTGACTTGACTCCAGTTACATTTAGCTGCGTTGATGCTGCTCCTGCAGCTGCTGATTTTCGCAGTTAACAGAAAAGGAAGGAGGAGCAGAGCAAGAGCATTGGCTGTTACTGCTCAGCAAGGGAACCGTACAGCTCTAGAGGGAAACATCTGAACGTTTATGAGGCTCTGTTTATTTACTTGGTTCTAGGCACACCTGTTTTTCGGGAAGCCTGGCAGTCCAATGAGCAGAATAGACTCCCTGCACACTAGAAAGTCCTCCCCTTGGACAAAGCACAGGGCTTTTCTGCCAAACCTAGGAGCTCTCGTGGCATGTGTGCTGCCAACCACCTGAAGGCCAAAAAGATTTTCTGGATGTTTTTCAGGCAAAGGCAATTCTAAGGCTGCAAGGAACAGCCTGGGTCGTGATAATTCTGAGAGACAATTTACAGTTACAGTGTAGCTGTAAAGAAGTCAGATGTACTCTGCAAGCTGTGCACACAAAATCAACTTATTTACGCCCCCTTTTCACTCAAGTAGGGTGAACAGTTGCATGGAAACCACTCCTCTGAAACAAGATTGCTTCATTTAAAGTGTGAATTTAACAACTCATTACAATGACTTTTTTTAAAATTCTGATCATTCTACGTAAGTATCCTGCCTACCAGTGAAAAGACTGGAGGTAGAGAGCAGTCTATGGCCGTACTACCCTCTATGCCCCGGATCCGTCTGATCTCAAAAGCTAAGCAGGGTCAGGCCTGGTTAATACTTGGATGGGAAACCTCCTGGGAATACCAGGCTCTGTAGGCTTTTAGGATAGCTTGGTGGCATAGTGGCTAAGTGCTATGGCTGCTAACCAAAGGTCGCCAGTTCAAATCCACCAGGTGCTCCTTGGAAACTCTATGGGGCAGTTCTACTCTGTCCTGTAGGGTCGCTATGAGTCAGAATCGACCCAATGGCAATGGGTTAGAAAGTAGCAGTTATGTATCATCTTTAGAGTGATAGGACAATAGGGTGATCTATACCTGAACAGCGCGTCATGTAAGAAGAGGTGAGGACAAACTGCCTTTGACATCTGCCCCTCACTCATCATCAGCATTGATCTGCCGGTCTGACTGATCATATGTTCATGTCTCCTTCTTCTCCAGAAAGATCAGGGGAAGCCAGCCTTACCTCTGCCAATAAAAAGCACCACTAATCCCTGCTCTACCCTTAGTGGTGACGTTAAACCTACCAAATATTAAAAAATAGATGGAATATTTCCCTCAAATAGCAAGTTCAGTCCAGGACCTTTAACTATGATCATGCTAATAAACATAGGACATTTATCATATTTGAAATTTGATTGTTTTGGGTTCGTTTTTAAATTTACAAAAAATTATTTAAATATACACTTATTATATTAAAAAAAAAAAAATTGCCATTGAGGTGATTCCAACTTATAGACACCCTACAGGACAGAGTAGAACTGCCCCGTAGAGTTTCCAAGGAGCCCCTGGCAGATTCGAACTCCTGGCCCTTTGGTTAGCAGCTGTAGCACTTAAACACTATGCCACCAGGGCTTCCCATACACATGCATATTATAATAAATAGGAAACCCTGGTGCTGTAGTGATTAAGTGCTACATCGGCTCATCAAAAGCTCAGCTTATAGCGACCCTACAGAACAGGGTAGAACTGCCCCATAGAGTTTTCAAGGAGCACCTGGTGGATTCGAACTGCTGAGCTTTTGATGAGCAGATGTAGCACTTAATCACTACGCCACCAGGGTTTCCTATTTATTATAACATGCATGTGTATAGGAAGCCCTGGTGGCATAGTGGTTAAGTGCTACGGCTGCTAACCAAGGGATCAGGAGTTTGAATCTGCTTGGAAACTCTATGGGGCAGTTCTACTCTGTCCTATAGGGTCGCTATGAGTCAGAATTGACTTGACAGCCCTGGGTTTGTTTGTGTCTTTTTTTTTTTTTTTTTGGTATGTGTATATATATATGTACTTTTTTTTTTTTTTTTCTTTGCAAATTGTATAACACAAGGCTTAGAACAAGGAACAGGAATCCTTGGTGCCACGCCTCCCACCAGGACTCTCTTAAACTCTTAGTCCTTTCTTGTGCTATTTAATTCCATACTTCTAATTGACTCCCCATTAAAAAGATGAGGATTTCACACTCTTTTCACCATCTCACCTCTCCCCTACATCTCTCCTTCCAATATAGTTACAAAAAAAGTGTTGGTTAAATGAATTCACATTCTACTTTACTATCCCTGAGAAATAATGGTAATTGATAAGCCAAATAGTATTCCATGATTTTTTTTAATTGAACAATCTTTTTTTTTTCCCCTGAGCTATCTATTTTTTTATTTTTTTGATTTGATTAAATATTACAGGAGATTATCATCAATTCTTCCAGAGCTTTCCAAAGAAATTTGGCCTGGTCGAACACATCAATTTTTTTTTATGGTCAAACATATGAATTATTTTATTGGCTCCTTTTTTTTTTTTTTACTTGGAGATATGCCTTCCCTAGCCTTCTGTTGTCATCCTGGTTCAATCTCGACCAGTTTCTTTCTATGGACTACTGGAGAAATGTCATTGAGGAACTTTCGTTCATCTCACTTGTATTTTGTTTTTTGCCTGTTTCATAAGTCCCATGACTTCCTCCTACCTGGTTTATGCTCTTTTGGGGAAGAAAACTTCTTTAATACCTTGAATAGAGAAAGTAAAAAAATAAATAAATAAAACTTTTCAGATATCAAATGTTTGAAGGGCTTTTTATTCACCCTCACAGCTGATGATTGAGCTGGGTTTGGGATTCCAGATTGAAAACCATTTTCATTGAGAATTTTGAACACATTGCTTTATCATGCTCTAGGCATCAATGCTGTTATCTTGAGAACCCAAATCAATTCCACAAAAAGCTGATCAGAAATGTAGTCTGTGAGATTTTTCTTCTATTCTAGAAGCTTTTAGGCAGTGGCATCACTAGGGTTGGCATCACCCAGTACAGTAATTCATGGTGTCACTCCCCTCCCATGGACCTCCTCCCATACTAGACCATACAGAATCCTTAGTAATGTTTTTTGTACAAGTATTACTCATTAATTATAATTCCCATATATCACTCCTTCTTTTCCTTCAATTACTACTTTATTCTCCAAAAAAAGTTATTGATATAGGTTAACAAATACTAATTACCAAAATATTGTAGCTAAAACACCAGAAAATTTGATCACAAGTGCCTGTAAAAAGCCTAGATCTTTCAGTGAGAGATTTTTACAGGATCCTTTAAAATACAAAATGTTTGCCATCTTCTCAATGGTGATTCCTCTTCATAGACTTAAAAGAATGTTTCCAAGAGGGTACTGAAGTATCTTTTAGCTTATAAGCAATGCTTCTCACCTGTATTTTTAAAGTATCACTTTTTTTTTTTTTTTAACCAAGAAGTTGGGTTATAAAGCTTGCCTCATATTAATTTTCTTACTACCATTTCATTTCAGGGACTATACTAACTCAACTTTCAAAAGTGAAGAGTTGAAGAGCATTACAACATTTCCTTCTGCTAGTCTTACACACCCACATCTACGCTCTCCTTAGAGCAAGCTGAAGAACCCTGGGGCGGGGGAAGAACTGTTCAAGCGCAGGAGCTAAGAAGAGCTAAGTTGTGCAGTGCCCAGCAAAGCTCCAACAGGTCTGGCCCCTGGCTCTCCTCACTCAGCAAACACACAGATTTGAAGAGCACTGCCACATCTCTTGCTTCTATGGAGCATTGATCCATGGAAAACTATTAATGATTAACCCACAGTTAAGCAATATACTGAGTGTTTGTTGCTTTATACTGGTAATCTACACCTCAACCATTTATATAAATCACATGCCGAATGAATACAAAGCAACAAGTAAATGATTATTTCATTGACTGGTAAGTTATTCTGGTCCTTCACTCAGATATGAGGATCCATTTGGCTCAAACCTGAAACTCATCAGCGAGAAGGTATAACCTGCTATCCCTGGAATCTTCTGTGCTTATATCTCCCTGCCTCTTATTGACTATAGGAAATCCTTCTCTGTGTATAAGGATATCACCCTTAGTTTAAGATGATAGTCTTCCAAATTTGACTTTACTCTGTATCCTTCATAGGCCGTTTCTATATTTTAACATAACTGGCACTGTATTATGGTCCAGATATGAAAATCAGCCAAACTTATACTTATCTGTCTGATGTTAGAGGGCATTTGAGGAAAAATAATCTAAATTTTAGGATTTTCCAGTAAGAACACTGTTGCCTGCAACAAAAACTTCTGGTAAATACAGTATAAGTTGCTTCAGTATATTCCTGCTCCACGTCTGTATCTCTCACTGCCAACCTATCCAGCACTCACTCCCAGCCTATCCTGCACTCACCTTTCCTTCTCAGTCTGCTCTCCTGAACAGGACTCACACATTTCTTTTCAGGACAATGTTATTTTTTTCATTTGTCTAAACTCAGAACCTTAGAGTCACTGCTATTCAGTATATATACTGTATTTACCAATAGACTGTTTTTGTTCTTTTTTGGGAAAAAGGAATTCAGGAGACATTTGCTATCCTTGAACACCATGCTGAGTAGCCTAACACAAACGTCATGGTTGTCTTGTTGGAGGCATTCATTACTTGCCTCCCATGCTATGCAATATCCTTCCTGTCACCCTCTCCCCTCACCTCTCTCTGACCTCTGAACCTGCATACAATTGCATGTAGATCCAATGGACAGGTGGTCAGCATACATACTCATCTAGGCAGAAAATCACATGGATATAATATGTGGGATAGAATAAAATCAGACAGATTTGGGAAAGACGTAACCATTTCAAAAGCTGATACATTTGGAAGGGACTCAAACTCTCTAGCTCTCAGTTCTTCATGGATAAAATAGGGACATTATCAACTTCCTCATAGGATGGTGCTTTCTCATAGAGATTAAATGAGCCAATTCATGGAAAAGTGCCTAGAACCTGTCTCATTCTTTTGATATTTATAAATGTAACTGTATGTGTCTGTACAGGCGTGTTCTCTCTTCAACTAAGTCATGTATAGACACTCGTAGTCTAGTGTAGAAACAAAGTGTATATTCTATAAAAATCCAAATAACAATAAAAACATAAAAATGCTACATGATTAAATGTCTTAAGCCTGCACTGAAAATATCAGATCTTATGTACTCTACCTGGGCAGCTACCTTTCACTGAATCTTCACAACATGCCAGTACATGCATTATTCTTATTACTTAGAAGAGCCCTGAAAGTTATGTTTTCTCAATTTCACTACAGAGATGAGGAGTGGAACCTTCAGAGATGGCCAGGAAATGGGGTTTGAACCCAGATCCACTTGGGCCCAAAGCCTAACCTTCTTCCTTTAGGCCATGTAATCCTGCTCTCCAACGTGGTAGACTACATGATGTTCATGGCAGATGGCTGAACTGGGCCTTGAAGAAAGGGTAGAATTTGGGTGGGTAGAGAAAAGAGCAGGCACACTTCAGGACTGGGATGATGTGAGCCAAGGTGTGGTATGAAAGCATACACGTAAAACAGAGATAAACCAGAGTATCCAGAAAGAGGATCTATGTAAACGAGAAACAGGAGATAGGGCCAGAAAATTAGGCTGAGGATGATTGTGGAGGCCTTGACAGACAAAGAAGTGTCAATTGCTAGCTCATACACACAAAAAAATGAGGATCTATTGAAGATACACTGTGCTGGGTTCTGGAAATATCAAGACAAAAAAAGCAAAACAAAACAAAACCATAGCCCCTGTCCTTGTGGTGCTTGGGCTCCACCTACCCCAGTACATGGAATACGTGTTCTGGGGCTGGGGTATGTTCGTATGGAGGACTGTGCAGCACAGGGAGGACGGCTGTCATTTGGACTTTGCATAGAAAGCCATCAAGAAAGCCTTCATAAAAAGGCTGGTTTTATTCTGAAAGTAATGGGCAGTGAAGAAAGGACTTGAACAGTGGAGTTATATGATAAAAAATACAATTTTCAGAAGCTAATTTAACAGCAGCAAAGAGCAGACACAAAGCAGGGTGATCATTAGAGACTAGACACTGGGGATAATTAAATAGGAGGTCATTGCAGCTGTCTAGGTAAGAGGAGAGGGCAGAAGCCCCGGAAATGCAAAGGAAGAAAAGCCTGAGCTATTACAAGGAAAAACTCAAGAGGACGTGAAGACCCACTGTGGGGGTGACAGTGAGGCACTCAGCAATGACTCTCGGATTCTGAGTTTAGGTAAATGGGAAAGAATAACACTGTCTGAAGACAAATGTGTGAGCTCTGTTCAGGAGGGCAGATTCGGAAAGAAAGGTGATGCAGGTTAGGTTGGCAGTGAGCGGTACGGATCTGGAGCAGGAAGAGCTGCCATTCCTGCATTTTGTCCAGTGTCTGTCTGCTTACGAATCCAAAACATGTGAGGTCTACTACTGTCATACACTCAGAGCTGTAAACGGAATAATTAAAAGCAAATACGTGATGGTAATAAAAACAATAATAATCAAGGTTACCATTTGTTGAGGGCTTATTGTGTACCAGGCATTGTGCTAAGTGTTTTATAGGTAGTGGCATGATTTCACTTAATCCTCCATTTTACAGATGAGGAAACTGAGGCACAGAAAGAGGAAATATCTTGCCCAAAATAACACCGTCAATAAGTAGCAGAGCTTGAGTTCAAACCCAGATGATTTCAATATGGATTGTCCAGTATGGAAGCAATCAGTATATGGGCTATAGATCTTTAGAAAGGTAGCTAGCTAAGACTGAGGAACTAAATTTTTAGTCTTATTTGATTTTTATTAACTAAAATGTAAATTTAAAAACTGATAGTCAATTCAGTTAGTGGAAAACGTTTAAGTACATTTGGAATAACTTAGGGAAGTAAATCCATATTTTCAATTGTAAATTTTATGAAATTTAAATAAGGATCAAGTATGAGGGATAAAAATTTACCATCCAAACTGATATGCCAAAATTTTTAAATATACGTGGGATTTCAAAGACTTAGTATGAAAAAAGAATGTTAACTATCTCATTAATAATTTAAATACTGATTATAAGATAAAATGACAAAATTTTGATACAGTAGGTTAAACAAAATTATAATGTTGCAGGTAATTTTACCTGTTTCTTTTTTACCTTTTTAATGTGGCTACCAGAAAATTTAAAATTACAGATGTGGCTCACATACTCCTATCAGCCAGCGCTGGTCTAAATACATAAATAATAGGCCAACTCCAACTGCATGATAAGAGGAATTACAGAGTTAATGGGACACATTATTCCTTTTCCCATTCTGGATGCCTATTTTTTAGAAATGTCTGCAGAGAATACTTAAAAAAAAAAATTTATCTAACTCAGTTGGACAGTAGGCTCTAGAACTGATTACATTGTTCATCTCCCCCTCTTTTGTCTAGGTAAACTCTGACAGTTCTCAGGCAAAACAAACTACCCTTTCTTGATGTTTTTTATATTTGTTCACTCTTCAAGGAGAATTATTTTGCTCATAGATATTGTCTTTCAACCACAAGTTCTGTCCTCAAGTCAGCCTCAAACTGAAACCTATTTTATCAGAGAATCCCCAGGGAAGAGACCAGTAAGCTCCTTAGTGCTATCCTGGGAAAATAATAACCTAGATAACTAGGAGCTAGTTAATACAAAGGTAGTATCATCTGTTGTTGTTAGGTACTGTTGGGTCCATTTTCAACTCATAGCAACCCAATGTGACAGAGTAAAACCGCCTCATAGGGTTTCCTAGACTGTAGTCTTCACAGAAGCAGACGGCCAGGTCTTTCTTCCCAGAGTCACTGGGTGGGTTTGAACCTTCAATGTGCCACTAGGGCTCCTTATAACCTTGTATTTCTGGATTCTTTTATGGGGGAGTGTAGTCTGACAGTGAAACTTAAGCTGTGTGTTTACAACTGTTGGCAATACTGTGATGTTTTCTAAAAGTTACATGTGTGATAAAGATAGAACATTTTAATTAAAGGGGAAGGAAAAGGGTGGCAGTTAAACACTTGAGAATCTTTGGGTATTGCAAAATTTAAGACAGTTTTATTTATCAAGATAAGAAATCTAAAGTTCTACTAATTATCAGGCATTCAGTGTGCACGAACCAATACGTCCTCAAGGTTAGAATCATCCAGATGTTTTAAACTGGTCAGAGTAAACATCTGACTCGTTCCAGGTTCACCACCATACTTTCACTCAGAAGTAGAACATTCACGTCTACTCGCAATCTGAGAGAACCAGGGCCTTATCTATTCTCTATGCCAGTTGTCTTAACATACTTAGCAGCCACCCATAGAATAATTCAGGTCATTAGATTTGTAGTTAAACGCCATAACAAAAAACTCTGATCAAATTAAATTACATATTGATATGATACATGTATGAAATATTTACAACATCCAAGTGCTACCCCAACTTCAGGAATATTTTATATGAAATATTAATGCAACATTAAGCAAGACTTAAGTATCTGCCTCACTTCTTTTTCATTTCTAATTACCGTATTAATGCACCCTTTGTAACAATTCTCTATAAAGGAGATCTTAAGCAATAAATTCCCCAGGGATATTTACTTACAAATTATGTATGGCATGTATCATATTAAAAGGATGCATGGAATACCAAAGAACCATAATCTATAGCTTATAGGAATGAGTTCCTCATCTGTGATGGAAATGAAAAGTAACTTCCCTGGCTAAGAGAAAAAGAGAGCTTGGGGAAAAAGACAAACAAATCCATTAGAGAGGACAGTAAATTCATTTGAAACAGCCTCAGCAAAATGCCCAAGCTCTTGGGAAAATAATGTGTCTACCAACTAATAAAACTGTTTTCAAAACTACTAAAAGGGAACAACACAAAAATCCATATAGTCAAATAAGACAACAGTGTCCCTATTGGATTTCCAGTAAGAAATGTTCAGCTAAAAAAAAAAAAAAAAAACAGCTATTTTAACTTTTTTTTTTTTTTTTATTATTACAAGCAACAGAATAAAAAAAGATAGAAAACTCAGCTCATTGTGTGGCCCTGAACATATTTCTCTCCAGTGACTGGGTAATGGTACCTTATTTTTTGTTGGTTCCTTCTCTGTTCTACTCTGTAATTCCAAAATTATGTAGTTCAACAAGTCCCTAACCAGTAAGCCAATTTCGGTTGGTTTCTGGCAGTTGTAACACTTAAACATTTTCATTTAATATTTATCACAGAGAATATAGAAGAAGAGATGATCTGTGTCTTGGTGGTAATCTTTACTTTTTGTAATGCCATTTGTTGGTTAAGTGTCAAGATTCCATACCAGGGTTAATGATGATTTGATTTGACTTTTATTAAAAATGAATGTAAATTTAAAGATGAATGTCATTTTACAGAGTACTTGCAATTTATGTACCTTACAATTGACCCAAGATCTGAGTGATCTCAGCAATAAAATACTTAGGAACAAATTCTGACTAGTTTGAGCTTTTTTGTAAATTATTTATCATCCATTAAAACTACATTCAGAGATCATCATGATATATGACAGGGCAAAAGTAAAGCTCTGAATTAGAAACACACAAATGAATTTAAAAAAAATTGATTCTGACTTTGAAAAACATTATGCTTTATCCATTAAGTCAAAATCTAACCCATAGAACTGCCTGCCTACAGAGAATGTGGTGTTTCGACCTATCGTCCCTACTATGTGAAAAACCTGAAAGGCAGGACTCCCCCATCCAGAGAGTTCAGCAGCTTGGGAAGTATAATTTAGGCAGCAGTAGACAAGCCAGTTTGCCTCTTACACCCAAGCTGCGTTCCCAGGATCTGTATCATTAACAAAGGTGATGCTTTGAAAAAAAAAAAAAAACTAACCCGTACATGTAAATGTTTCCCAGGATCTTTGCTTGGCCACCTTTTGTGTTCACACCTCCAACCCTGACCTCTTCTCTTTTCTTTTTTTAATATTTCTATCTGCACATCTGCATCTTTTTCTCCTGGAAAATTCTCAAACTCAGTTTATCCATCGATAAGTCATTATCTTCACTCTAGGACCTGCTTTCCCTCTTCCTACCACCTATTTTTTCTGTTAACTGTGCAACTGTTCTGTCAGGAATCTGGATGTCATCCTGGAAACAGCAACCCTTTTCTTCTGCCAGTTTTCAAGTCTTGCCAGTCCTTCCTTCCCAATGTTTCTATCCATTTTCTTACTATCGTGCACCACTCTATGTTAGGCCCTAATTACCTGTTCTCTTTAAAAAAACAAAGCAACTTTTTCTCATATATTTTATAGCCACTGAGGAAGATACAGAATACACAATAATATTAAAAAATGACAAAAATAATACTGTACTCCAACACCTTGTGTGAACTACTACCCTGTTACCCCTAGAGGAGGTTATCGTCATAAGACCTCCACTGGTCTCCTCACCCTGCTCCAAATTATGTTTTCATTGATCCCACTTTATTCTTTCTTAAGCAAAGCTAAGATCATAGAATTCCTCTGCTCAAGAATCTTCAGTAGCATACCTTGGCTTAAAAAACATTCCATAGTTTAGCCTTCATGGCCCTAAAAATATTGTCTCACTCTTCCTGAATTCAACTTTATTTCCCCCAGTTTCTTCTCAAGTCCATTAAATTTAGCCACAAGCATTTTTTTTTCTATCAACGTTCACTTGTTTTTCTACATCCATGCCTTTGCCAGTTGTTCTCCCATCCTGAAATGCCTTTCATCCACAACTGTGCATGACTAAATGCAAAACCTTAATACCAAATGCAATTTTGCCCACGAAACATTCTATGACACCCCCACTTGGAACTAAATTCCCGCTTCTCCTAGCTGCTAAAGCATTTTATTTCTGCTTTTTCTGTGGGGCTTGATTGAAAACAGAGTCATATTTAGAGCCAGATTACTGGGGCTTAAATCCTAACTCTAGCATTTAACTACCTTTATGGCCTTGATCAAGAAGCCCTGGTGGAGCAATGGTTAAGGATTTGGCTGCTAACCAAAAGGTTGGCAGTTTGAACCCATCCAGTGGCTTTGCAGGAGAAAAGCCCTGACAATCTGCTCTGGTAAAGATTACAGCCTAGGAAATCCTGTGGGGTCAGTTTTGCTCTGTCACCTGGAGTCACTATGTGTCAGAATCAACTCAATGGCACACAATAACAACAATATGTCCTTGAGTAGATTCCTTGTGTGGCACAAATGGTTAAGCCAAAAGTTTGGTGGTTCGAGCCCATCCAGAAGACAGGCCTGGCAATCTGCTTCCTACTGCTCAGAGCCTAAAAAGCCATATGGAGCAGTTCAACTCTGCACACATGCAGTTGCCATGAGTTGGAATTGACTCGCAACTGACAGCAACAACAACATGGTGTTAAGCAAGACCCTTGAACCCTCTGGGTCCCAGTTTTCCACATCAGTTGATGTCAGGATCAAAGGAGACAATTTTTAAAGTCTACCTTGTAAACTACAAAAGTGCTGTGTAATGTGAATTCATTGTCTGCTGGGTGTCCCCTTTCTCACTGCCTTTCAGGAGAATGCCTAGTCAACTTCCACGACCTAATTTGTAAGGCCTGCTCTGAACAGCCCAGCTTGTGGTGGTGTTTGGTCCTTTGTGCTCCTAAACAACAACAACAAAAAAAACAAACCCTTTGATGGGAGGTTGATTCTGACTCACAGTGACCCAATAGGACAGAGTAGAACTGCCCCATAGGGTTTCCAAGGAGTGGCTGGTAGACTTGAACTGCTGATCTTTTGGTTAGCAGCCAAGCTCTTAACCACTGTGCCATCAGGGCTCCTTGTGCTTGTACAGGACAATTAAAGTCTTTATGTGGCTATAATTACATGTTTGGTTTCAATTTTTGACTGAGCAAGTAGACTGTGATTTTTTGAATGCAGGAAACTTGTCTTATTCAACCTTGCACTTCTAGCAGAGAGTTTTAAACCTCTTGTTCAGGAAATATTTGTTGAACACTCAGAGGCATGAATGAATGAAGGAATGAATGATTTTATTATTATTTGGATCTTGAGGAACAGTTATTTATGTTTAGTACTTTTCATTTCTCTAGACAGGAAACTCCACGAGGACAAGCTTTTTGTGTGATCCATCTTTGTATCCTTAGAGGATCATGTGCATTTTATGTGTTAAAATTCTGCAAAACATTGAATAGAAAACCATAACTAAGCTGACTGATATGATGGCATGCTCTTGCATATAGAGCTTTTCTGTGTGACAATTTTTCCTGGTGTGCATGCAATCTTAATATCTGTTTGACTTTGCAAATGAGACTAATTATATTTACTATCAACATTGCAGTTCTCTTTCAAATTGAAAAGAATAATGTCTGTAAACAGAAATACATCTTCTGATGGTAGAGTGATACTGATTTTAGTACAGTCATATTTACTTAAGTTTAAGTTCTAATGTCAACTCTTATGGAAAAAAAGATGTCCTATAGGGTTGCTACGAGTCAGAATCGACTCAACGGCACTGGGTTTCTGGGTAGTCAATATTACCATGGGAAATCCTTATATTAAATGGAAGGCAAGATGTTCACACTATGACAGGTCTATGAGATCTGAGACTGGCAAGAGAGCAACAGATTCACATCTCCTATCTTACACTTAGAGTCTCTGGGAGGTACAAATGGTTAACTTGCTCATCTGATAAACAGAGGGCTGGAGGTTCGAGTCTACCCACAGGATTCCTTGGAAAAAGGCTTGGCAATCTACTTCCAAAAAATCAGCCGTTGAAAACCCTATGAAGCACAGTTCTACTCTGACATACATGGGATCACCATGAGTTGGACTCAATTTGACAGCAACTTGTTTACTGGTTTATCTCACACTTACTAGTGAATATAGATCCATTCAATATGGTAGCAGGTAAATTTAACTTGCTGCTTTCTCTCCTTTGTCTCTCCATTTCTGGCTGAGTGTATATATTTGAATTCACATTATTAAGTGCTCAGATGGTGTAAATCTATTGAATTGATTTTTACGGTATCAGTTAAGGTCTCCTTAGTCACGGTGCATGTAAAATCTCTCTTTAGCCTGGAAAGATTAATGAGTCTGTATAAATCTCATTATTCTCCGAGTAACTTAACCCCAATCATCCTCATAATACTTTAAACTCTAGTCTGACACTGAACGAACAGTACAGCAAAAAATGGCAATTTAGCTTTAGAAACTGCTAGTGATGTGAAGGTTGACTTCTATCTTCCTACTCTGTTTTGGGGTGATTTTGAGCATATAGTGGAGTCAGAGACATTGGCGACACCAGGGGTAGGATTTCCTGCCTCCACAGGGCTCACCATACTGGATTCCTGGGATCTATCAGCTTTGGAGCCCTGGTGGTACAATGGTTAAAGTGATTGGCTGCTAACCAAAAAGTCGGTGCTTCGAACCCACCAGCCACTCCATGGGAAAAAGATGTGACAGCCTGCTTCCGTAAAGCTTTACAGTCTGGGAAACACCATGGGGCAGCTTTACTCCGTCCTATAGGGTTGCTATGAGTCGGAATCCACCAGAGAACAATGGGTTTGAGTTTTTTTTTTCAATCAGTTCTAGGATACAAATAACTATTCCCCTAGGGCAAGAAGACTTCACTGACAAAAAGAAATATTAGAGAGAAGTGAAATCTCTCGCAAATCAAAATGGCCAAGGACTCTCTTGCTGCCAGAGTATGAATCGTACCACAAGCAAAAGAAAGAGGAACTAGATTGTATTACTCTTGGCTTCATAGCTACTGAACCGCTGACATACAAAAAAAAAAAAAAAAACTAGAAAGAAAATAGAAACTAAAAGAGAAGAGGAAAGCCGCTGGTATTCTTAATGTTCCTGTTATATACATGATGGCTACCATAGTAACACCAGTAGCGCATGACTCATCTGACATCTGATGCCAGTATACATTGTTCAGAAATAACAGCGCAAACAAGAATGCGTATTTTCAGTCCTGGTGGCAGGGGGCAGGGGCACAATTACAAATTTAGGAAAACTGTATACCCATCGTAAGGGCAAATTAAATAATTCATGACTGTTCAATAGACTCTGAGACTTTTGTAGCTATATATATACATTTTTTCCCCCCAACTTTTGGCTAGATTAAACATCAGTCATTAAATACCACATGCTTACAGTAACCCCCATGTATTATGATAAGCTGAAGGTTATGCGTTTTGTGAGATGGTTTACTGTGAACTGTCATGCAATCATCAATTCCGATTTTAAGAAATCTTTGGAGAATTTTGAATGTTTTAATCAGGCAAGTTAGGTGAATTCATTGTTTGCTGACTCAGCCATTGCTCAGGAAAAACATCACAAAGGTAGAATTTATGAGCTCAGTTTTGGCCGTGAGAACAACTGGATAAAAATCCCAAGCAGTAAGGATAATATAAGTTTAAAGGGGAAGAGTGGTCAGGATTTGAGATATAAGTTTGGGAGTTGCTGAAGTGAATTTCATATGTTTTTCCAAAAGGGCACATACTTATTTACTGTTTCTGTCTACTTTTTTATTCGCAATTGGAAAAATAAATTTTGCAAGAATTTATTAAATGCCTAGTAAGTACCAGGCTCTCCCTGTGCAAAGCATTAGACACACTGTGGTTTAAAATGCAGACTCACACCCCATCCTCGTGGTCCTAGAACTGAATGTTAGAGGAGGCTTTTAGGCCAACAAAATACATACATATGTGATTACATTAGTAAGGGCTGCTAAAAAGAAGACAATGGTACAATAAGAACATATAAATGGGTGCCTAACATAGTCTGATCATTTAGGGAATGTTTTCTTGGGGACGATGAGCCTTGAAAGATGAGTAACATCATGCGCTATGGAGAATGGCATGATTGAAGCCCAGACCATATTTTGAAATTCAGAACACATTCCATCTTGTCTGAGAAGCTGATTATCTTTCCCTTAGACACCTGCAACTTCCTTCTCATCAAAGACTCTCTCCAGTCTATCACTCTTTATCACCACGCACACACAAAACCCTAAAAACAAAACAGCTGCCATTGAGTTGATTGCAACTCATGGTGACGCCATGTAGTAACCCGTAAATAACATGGTAAAAATTTTTTTTTTTTTTTTACCGTGGTACTACAGATCAAGTCCAAAGTTATCACACTTATTTCAAAGGCTATCAGTATACTGACTGCCTACTCTACTTCTTTGTCTATAAACCTTTTGTTCTTTTCAGGCATCATATATAGATACATAATCTGTTTGAACAGGAAGTGTCATCCCAAGCCTGGAGTGCTTTGTCAGAATTCACCACTTCATTTATCACAGTTTACAAATTAAAATAAAAGGTGATAATAGCTGTTTTTTGTTTGTAGCACAAGTTTATCTACGTAATAATTTTGTTTATTGCAAGCACAGAGCCATAAAAAATTTTAAACAATTGGCAAAAAAAAAAATCCAAATGGTGGTTAAGTATTTTAATATGTCTAATTGGGTGCGGAAATGTGACTAACACGCGAAGATCACCATGACTGCACACAGTCTCCTATAGGTCACGGCAGTAACCACTGTAAGTACTCTAAACAGTCTCATCCTTAGGCCAAAAGAGAGGCTGTAGGGTTTGTAGATGGACTAAAGTTGAACTGATACAGAAGAATAAAGGTTGACATTTATGACTGTTGTAATTAACTCCTAGCTGTTGGCAATGGATGGAAAAATTCGCCTTTTTTTTCCTTTAAATTCGGTTGGGAAATATTATCTACTGTTTATTTCAATGCTTTAAAATCCTCAATGATAAATAAGACAGAAAGCCTGTGTTTTTAAATTGCATTCCCAATGAATAATTTAATAAACTAAATAAATGAAATGGAGATATGATTAATTCACTTTTTAAAAAGCGCTTACCTGCTTACCTTCTCAACTTTATTTATTTTTGTTTTTTTTTGGCCACTCTTCCCCCTCCCTCTTTATAGTTCGGACATCTTACCCTTTTAGTTTCTTTCATGTTCACATCAGGGCTTCATTTATGAAGTTCTCAGTAGCACATGGTGTTACTTATCCTCAGGCCTCATCATCCCCAGGGAAACATTCCCTAAACGCTCAGACTATGGTAAGCAACTATTTATGGTACAAATAGTTAAGTGTTCGGTTATTACCCAAAAGGTTGGCAGTTCAAATCCACCCAGAGGTATCTCAAAAGACAGGCCTGGCAATCTGCTTCTGAGAAGATCACAGTCATTAAAAACCCTATGGATCTCAGTTCTACTCTGAAGATCTGCTTCTGAAAAGATCACAGTTATTGAAAACCCTGTGGATCACAGTTCGACGCATGAAGTCACCACGAGTTGGAAATGAGTGAATGGCAACTGTGTGAGTTCGGTTTCTATTGCACTATTGTCTTCTTTTTAGTAATTTTCACCATTGTAATCACATACTTATGTACTTGTAAATGTAAGGGAACTGTCCCTGTCAGGATTTTACACTGCTTGCTTCTCCTAATATAGGGCTTCAGTCTTTTACATTCCAATCCATGCGGTAAACCATTGACAAAGTATTCTTCCTAAAACAAACATTTTTATCATGACACTCGTAAGAGAAAGATAGAAAATATATAAATAATCGAGATTCTCTAATATAATGCTGTGATAGACATATAAGAGAGGAACAACAGTTACCTAAAGGAGCAGCTTCCCTTTAGAAAAAAGGAATTAGGAAAGGTTTAACAGAAAAGACCTGGAGTATTGTAAAAATGGCATGGGAGTGGAGTCTGACCTCCTCTAACTTCACAAGGGGAAAACAGAATCAAAATCAACAGCCCAAGGCTGATTCCTATGAGGAAGAGGTCAGACTTGCCTCTTCTCTTTGCCATCTTTACCAATTTTGATACCAACTGCCCCTCCCATGGCACTCTCTACTTCTCTGCTGGGTTTGATAATTCATTACAGTGGTCACACAAAACTCACAGACCATACTCATGATTATGGGGTTTATTAGGGAAGTAACAGGTTACAATTCAGGTTCAGGAACACTCAGGATATAGTTCTTCCAACAGGACAGCCTCTTTCCAGCCATGTCATAGGCATGCCTCTCTCTGGCCCCCTGGCCTCTGCCTTGCTCAGGAAAGTGTTACCAAGCTCTTTCAGCTCTGGCAATAAGTGCCCAGAGGTACCCCACCCAGCCAGTAAGCCTCAGCCCAAAGGCACTCAGCTTTCTCGCTCCATGCACCAGAAGCCCACTTTGCTTCTCTTGTCAGTCTCTCCTGCTGCCGCTTCTCTTCCACCACTTCTCCCTGTCTTCAGTGGTACAGCTTTCTCTCTCTCTTTTTCTCTCTCTTACTCTCTCTCTCTCAGTCTTCTGATTCCAGGAGTTTCTCAGCACAGGGGTCCAAAGGACACGCTCTGCTCTTGGCTCACCTTTCTTGGTGGTGGTGGGATCCTCTCCTTGTTCTGGAATCGGCTCTCTTTTAAGCCTAGCAGTATGGCAAAACTGATCAATCCCCTTGATGGGCCACAATTACCTTATTTGCACAGTCCCACCCAATCACTTGGATGGGAGTTACAAGACTACGGTTAGAAAGGCCACACAAAAGTGATCTATCACATTGCCAAGTATGAATTTATAGCAAGATCAGAAGGAAGGAAACACCAGGCCAAAAAAAAAAAAAAAGACAACCAGGTATAGTTAGTAGTTTTTATACCTAAAATGCAGAGTATACATGGAGGATATGGGAACATTACAAGGAAAGAGGGATGTAGGGAGGGAGTTGATCATGACCATTTGGGAATTTAGATGTTTTTTGTAGGCCATGAAAAGACAGTGGTTGTAAGCATGGAAGCGACAGGATAAGATTTTAGAAAATCTTTTTCTGGAAGACAGGAAGGCGACAAGAGTAGGATACAGAGACCAATTATGAGATTGGAAGTCTTTCAGGCAAGAGAGGATTAGGTCCTGACCTAAGACACTATTAGTGGGGATGACAACAAAGGGAGGCAAGATGGAGGTGAAGGAGGTAGAATGGACAATGATGGAGCACCTAGGCTGATGGAGACGGAAGTATTGAGGATGATTTCCATTACTGCGACTGAGATAGCTGGGGAAATGGAGGATGGTGAGAGTCCTTGGGTAATTTTAGATTCAGATATGTCCTCCGTGTTCCTTGGAGGACATTTAGATAACAGGTACTTGGATCTACTGTCCTGGAATTGAGGAGAAACTGAGAAGCTGGAGATGCACATTATAGTTAGTACAATAATTTTTACCCAGATGCAAGGAGGATTAGAAGAAATTCTGAGGATAATTAGAAGTTGTATTTAGAAAGAGGAAGGGCCTCACATCAAAGAAAGCACTCCCTTTCCCCCCAGAGTTTGCTCCTTATGAAATCTGCCCTTAGGATGAGTTGGCTACAATGAAAACGTACATGTGGCACACACATTCACAACCAACAGGCTCATGTGTGCAGGCATGGGGAAGGATGGGAAGAGTCTAGTAAAACTTCATTATACCAGGCCAAAGGGATGGTCCCTTAATACTTGCTATCTTCTGTGCAATTTTACCTACATTTTTCATTTTACCTTGAATGGTAGATCAATGTTGAGTGCCTAGCCTGGAGCTACAAGAATGTATTAGATCATTTATTCAGCTTTTTTTAATGAAATTTTAGGAGTGCCTCAACTAAAGGAATAATGGCTTCTGGAAATGCAATAAAACGCACTAATTTCGATAAACCCAAAGACAGAATTGTTTGAATTATTAGTTATTTTAGGCTATTTTAAAAGTGTGGCAATTGTCTAATTTTATCCAAGCTAACAATGTATTATTTAATGGTTATCATGAGAAAGATAAAAGTGTTTTCACAAATACATAGAAAATACCAATTTTCTGGATATAAATAAAGGACTTCAAAGAGTTCATAAGGACTCCCCCCGTCTACTTTGTTTCCATTTGTTTACCTCAGCACCACTGATATTTTGCGGTGAATAATTTTTGTTATATGTGCTGTTCTGCGTATTGGAGAATGTTTAGCAGCATCCCTGGCCCTGGCCTCTACTCACTTGATGCCAGTAGCAAACCACCACGCCCCAGTCATGACAATCAAAAGTGTCCCTAGATATTGCCAAATGTCCCCTAGAAGATAACATAACCCCAGTTGAGAACCACTGGTTACCTTGATAATTAATTTAATAACCACTTGAAAAAAAAAACTCTACAAAAGCAAACGTTGGTCTAGGCCCTGTTTGAATGATTATAGGTTCCAAATTAAAGCAGTCACATTTGATGAAAATCTATCATATTCACGATATATAATTATTTTCCTTTGGTACAAAAAGTGCAAGGAACTCTTCTGTACTCTGCAATGTCTGACTCCTCAATGGTCAGGCTCATTGACTGAATCCATTTTTATGAATATGAGGTCACTAATTAATCAGGAATCATAGTCCGATTCCATTCCCTTGCCATAATCATTACTAGCAAATCATTTCTGGGGATACCATTTGAGTATATGAACAGCTTGATGATTGGTCAGAAATCTAAGTGCACAACTTAAGAGAGTTTTTAAAAGATTTTTAAATCTTTCTCTAAGGAGGAAGCAGGCTGATGTTTTCACTTTTAACATACACTCCAACTTGTAACCTTGAATGTCATATTCATTTCTGTCTTTTGGCTTTTTGAACCCTAAGTAGCAAGAACAGACCTACCTACAGAAAAATAGGCCAGACATTACAAGAGAAAGTAGCATCACTTCCAAGAGGGATCTCAGAGCAGGGTACGAGCCCCTTCACCTGCCAGCCAGAAACACAGGCATAGAGCCACTGAATTGTTGGAGAAAGGGCCAGTGACACACTCAGCACTGTCTTGGGTTGTGAAAAGTTTTGCCTTAGAGTACAGGTGGTTTCTATAACCTTAAGCCACTGGTGGCTTCTGTCTCTATCAGCGCTCCTAGTTTTTATTTTTTTTATTAAAAAAATGCATGGGTTTAATAGTATAGCAGGACAAACAGAACTGGGCATACATTTCACAATTTTTGTAACTGATTTGATGAACTTCTGTGCTCCTATCATATTTATTGTGTTGCAATTTTAGTTTTTCCTCTCTAGGAGCTCCCTGTTCGCTCCCCATTGCGTTTTTCTGCTTCTTTCTACTACTGAAGTTATACATATGCTTATGAATACAGAAATAAATCCTAGATTCTGCTTTCCTGACCTGGTAATAATAAAACGCACGACCCTCAATCACTTCAGTGGGTGTTCTAGAGTCGGCACTCCAGGTCTAATTGGAGAATGGGGTGGGAGAACTAGATAAAATCCTATTATTTAATCTCTGTATATTAAAGTTGAGAAATCGAAGTTTTATAAACTAAAAAAGGAAACGATAATTTTTGCATGAGAATAAAAACAGAGCTCTAGAATTTGTGGCAGCTACAAACAAATTAAAAGAAAAAAAATTTAAATCACAAATATAGAAAATCAGTAGAGTCACAGATGGTAAGGCTGTCATTCTCTTCGACACTGAACTTAAGATTTGGTGGTGTTAACCGCTTCGTTAATATCTTATTGGTGCCTTTGAAATAAAAATTCAGAACTATTAACGACATTGTTGTCACACTCCTAATATAGCTAATTTTCAGCTTGGCAGTTATTTCTCAGCATTCCTAGAGAAATACGCTGTTGTTTCAGTAAGTCACTATTTTATAAGGTTATAACCAAACCAAACCCATTGCCATGGAGTGAATTCCAACTCATAGTGACCCTCTCAGGTAGAACAGAACTGCCCCATGGGGTTTCCAAAGCTGTAAATCTTTACAGAAGCAGACTGCCCCACCTTTCTCCCACAGAGCAGCTGGTGGGTTCCAACCACCCACCTTTTGGCTAGCAGCCATGCACTTAACCACTGTACCGCCAAGGTTCCTCTTATAAGGGTATACTTGGATTTAAATCGAGCTTATATTGTGTAGGTATGTTTTAGATTTCTTTCTTTACCCTCCACATGGATTTTAATGAAAAGGCAGATTTCTTTTCGTCACTTCAATCTTATGCTACATTATGAGATAGGTTAAAACATCAACATATAGTTCCTATTCTTTAATTGTTTTTCTCTCTCTTTTTTAGTAATTAAAAAAGCAACTTTGTTTCTGCCAAAGTACCCAAATGTGACTGTATGAAAATATACTTCAACATACTGTTTTAGATAAATCTTAGATGCATCCTGAAAATTTAACCATTTACTTATGGGTAGATTTCAGCGACTCTAAGATAATGGCCCACTACCTTTCCACATGTACGGTTTTCTCAGCAGACTCAAATTAAGTTCAAATAGAGATTTTAAAATTTACAGCTTAAAGAATGAGTTCAGAATAAAAAGACATTCTCTGTGATTTGGACCCTCTTTAATCCATTCATCCACTCCCTCTAACCATTGTTTTCATGACGTATCTGTTGTCAAATTTCACTTCCATGGAATAAAAGCTCTAGATATAATGATTTAAGACATCTTTTACACAAAAGATCATTTAATCAAATTACACAAAAGATCATTTAATCAATTTACTTGCTGGGTATATAAGCAATGTATTATTCTAAAAGAAAAGTTGACTCTGATATGTTTTGAAGGAGTCCTGGTGGTGCAGGGATTAAAGTGCTCAGCTGCTAACCAAAAGGTCAATGGTTAGAACCAACCAGCCACTCCATGAAAGAATGATGTGGCAGTCAACTTCCATAAAGATTTACAGCTTTCTATACCCTATAGGGCAGTTCTACTGTGTCCTACATGGTGGCTATGAGTCAGAATCCACTCGATGGCAGTGGATTTATTTGGATATGATTTAAAATTCCAGGTTCTATTGTACAAAATACTGATATTGTAAAATGCCTTATAAAAATATTTTCTTGCAAAATATATACTGATCCTCTATTTTAAAAGTGATTGGAGATAAAGTCTGACATTGTCCGGGTACATTACAGTGGGCTAAGAGTCCATTCTCTGTGCATATACACATCAGTAGACATACAAACATAATTCAATGGACTTACACTTTTTTTTTTTTTAAACTTGTACATACTTTTAAGCAGAAGCAAAGAGTACCATGAATAGGGACACATTTGCACATGGATTAGACAACTTTTGTGGGTTTGTAGTATCACACTGCTAAGTACAGAACAGACTGGAGTGCAAGTTGCTATATACTAACATGATCAAAACCAAAAAAAACAAACCTGTTGCCGTCGAGTCGATTCCAACTCATAGCGACCCTATAGGACAGAGTATAACCGCCCCATAGAGCTTCCAAGGAGCGCCTGGCGGATTTGAACTGCCAGCCTTTAGGTTAGCAGCCGTAGCACTTAACCACTACGGCACCAGGGTTTCCACTAACATGCTCCCAGCATGCTAGCTTCTTATAAATTCAAGTAGTGCTGGAGCTAAGAAGGAAAAACCTTACTATCTGGAATTAAAAAAAAAAAAAAAAAAATTACCCCTCATAAAAATCAGAAAGCTCGTTTTCATTAAAACAAACAAACAAACAGTTTTTACATGTGAAAAACTAACTCCAAGGCAGATCCGAAGATTTGGAAACTTTTGTTTTTTAATCACTCAAATGAAGAATATTCTTTCATGTTTATAACCAGGTCAAACCTGACAAAGCTTACGTTTTTTTAATGTCAGTTTGCATGTGTGTCAGTAGAAAAAGGAAAAAAGCTTAACTACACTGCTTTCAGAATTTCAGTCTTTTATTCCAGGAATTCATTAAATTAGAACTAGCAGTTTCACAGAGAGAATGGAACAGCCCCATGATATGCTTCTGAGGTTCTTTGTGAAATGCTAAATAAAATGCCTTTGTATGAAGCCAGAACTGAGGGATGATTTTTGGACATATTAGTTAAACATATCATCATATCATCCTCGTTCAGACACTGATTAAAAAGGCTGGGGAGTAGAAAGGTTCTATTTAGCATACGCTCTCTCTTTTTCCCTGTAATTAAAATGCTAATCTCAACTTTGAAATTCCTAATTACCCAATATAAGTTTGCCCGAGGTGTGTGTATGTGGAGATTGGGGGGGGCGGGGAGACTGTGATTTAGCAGGATTTTGGAACACTGATCTAGAAATAATGATGTCTTTTTTTTTTTTTTTGTAGGAAAAATAACCTTTTCTGACCCTCGTAGCGATCACATGAAAATGAATACTTTTTGTGGAATTACAACACGTTTATCTCACACTGGAATTGTGGAACGCAGCATATTGATTGTGACATATTGGGCATCTGGTATTCAGAGCCATGAATAAAATATGCCCGTTATTTGCGTAAACCCTCTTTCAAATACTCCTCATAGGCGATTCTGATGAAAAAAGCACTAACGAGTTTTCAAATTCTTAAAATCTACCGACCTTAAAACCAGCTCAGCTTTTGCTAAATAGCTCAGCTAAGAACATTGCCAGCTTTTCTCCTTGGTTAATTTTTTTCTAGCTATCCACTACACAGAATTTTTAAAACTAACCTCTCACCCTGACCCTCCCAGCTCAGCAGACCTCCAAAGCAGTTACCACAGGGTAACAAAACACATTTCACTGACAAACAACTAGAAGAAAGGAAAACAGTTACCGTCTTCTCTGAGGCTTAATATCAATTGGCTTGTTGATTGCATAAGGAGATCCATGAACATAACCACTTCGGAATCTAGCCACCTTCCCCAGCGTTAGGTACTCACAGCTGGTTGGCAAACTCATTTTATCCAAAGAGCAGGAAGTAAAAATAAATCTTAGTAGTCAGCCTGGCATTCCTGGGAACGCTGGAAAGAACGTGTCAGATAATGGATTGCATACAGAGGCTGCTCCCTGGTCTCCGAGTGCTTATTTCTTCAAAAGTCAAGGCGTGTTTCTCGCAGGCTACATGCACTACCTTGTTTTCTCTTCATGGTTACAGGAAGCGCATTGCTTATTTCTAACCAGAGTCATGCTCTGACCAATTACTGGCTGAGCAGATGAAGTAGAAATTCTGTAGCTCCACAAAAGCCTATTTCCACTCAGGCCAAATCTCTGAGTAGGCAGCAAAGTTTAATCCATTTTTGTCTAACATCTAAAAGAATGACCACCAGTGGTTGGATAATCAGAGTAAAAGTATTTACCAACACACCAAGCATGCATCTGGTAAGAAGGGAATAAGTAATTATTTGTTATATTTTCAAAGAGGGGCAAATTGTTTTTGTAAACTGGTCATAGAGGCTTAGAAAATGAGATGGGCACATGGAAATGATTATGGGTGGTTTTCCAATTTTCTGGTTAAAAAATTGTGGGTTTTCGTTCATAAGTGACTCTTCACAATAGAAGTGAACTCAACCTTGTAGTAACATAAAAATTGTTTAAGCAGAGGCCTCTGTACGCTCTTTGACAACGGTGTTACTTCTTTCCCCTTCGTTATAAACATTCTCTCGGAAATGGAAACTGTCTTTTCTTACAGGAAGATCTATTGAACAATTGATAGAATATTCTTTGCTAATTCTTTGGAAGCCAGTTTTTCATAACAGTGAAAGACAAGTTGGAGCAATTGGAAATGACATCAAGTAATGAGGCCTTAGGCGGCACTGTCTCAGGGAAAAGACACAGCTTTAACTAGCCCACAGTTTTTACCAGCCTTCACCCATCTCCTAGGGTCATAACAACAAAACCACCCAGGCCCTGTGTGTAGCCTAAGGACATGAGGAGTTCACAGTATTGTGAGTGAAGAGTTTTATATTTCAAAAACAATTTCTCATCCAGTATTTGAATATACACAACGTATTAACAGTCCTGAGACATGGGCAAACACAAAGTTTGTTGAGAGGAAGTTCAAATTCAGACACTGCTGGGATTCAGACACTGCTTAAATTGAGAAATTTCAAATTCAAAAGGGAAGAGAACGTTCCATATGATAACGAGAATTTTAATCCCATGATCTTTTTCTTCTCTATTTTGTTTTTAATTACAAAACGATCTGTGTTCATTTTAATATATCAAATGATATGGAGATGTATAAATTAAAAAGTTTACTGTCTTTTCCTTCCCATTAACCCCATCCTTTTTCTTTAGGCTTATTTCAATAATTGTATGTGTGTGTGTGCGTGTACGGATTTATGCATACAAAAAAAATTTTTTTTTTTTTTAATACATGTATGTGGAAACCCTGGTGGCGTAGTGGATAAGTGCTATGGCTGCTAACCAAGAGGTTGGCAGTTCAAATCCGCCAGGCGCTCCTTGGAAACTCTGGGGCAGTTCTACTCTGTCCTATAGGGTCACTATGAGTCGGAATCGACTCGACGGCAGTGGGTTTTTGTACAAGTATGTACACACACACACACACACATACACATATATATAGGGCTTCTCGTTCCTTTTTTTTTTTAAGTGGACTTACACTATACATAATCCTCTATAAATATTTTTGTGCTTAAAAGGAATCATGAACACATTTTCAGGCAGTACTTAGAGATCTATTGAGTTCTTTTTAACAATGATGTAACCTTTCATAGAATGAATATACCAGTACTTATTCACCAGTCCCTTACTGATGGACATATAATTTTGGAATTATATAAACAATAAACACATCTGTTAATCTGTCTTTACTGATTGGTGTTTTATTTCCAAAAGTAGGGATGCTAGATCACAGATTGTCTTATTCATTCCATAGGCTACGGCAGTTCACATTCTCATAAGTCATGCCGGAAGATGGCCATTCTTCCATACTCTTGGCAACACTATTTATTGACATTCAAGTCTGTTTCTTTATAGCATAAAAATAAGATAACTGACTCTCCAAAATGGCCTGGTGATTGCATATGATTTCTTGCTAAAATGAAACTGTTATAAAAGTATTTACAAAGGTATAAGAACAGTCTATCTCAACTGAGTGCACCTGGACGTAAATGCTGGGTATATAAAAGTTTTGCCTACATGTGCAATGGCAGAAGACTGGTGTTTCACAGAAAATGAAAGACTACCCTAAGCAAAACATAAGAACCCAACGAATAAGAAAGCAAAGCATTTTTTCCTCAATTTACATAATCAGGGGGAGATAAAATATGAAGGAAGTCCCTGCTATGTTTTCATTCTTCAGTATATTTTGCTTAATCAGGATAATATTTCATAATTTGGTGAAATGTCACAGAATTTTATGATATGGAAGTAGTGCCTGGTGACTGTGATATGTGAGTGTGTCTAATTTATAGCTGTCAGTTTAAGACGCCTTTGAAACTACTCCCCCATTCCACAGTCCTAAGAACAATAGCACAATAAAGTATTTTTATCTTCAAACTAACTTAGGGATCCTTCCATAGTACTAAAATAAGAGCTGTACCATTTAAGAATCCCCTTAAGGGTCTAATACACGGCATTAACAGGATACAAAACACAACCAACAACACAAAATCTCCAGAAGATAAGCCAGCTAATTGGGATATTCTAAAAATTAAACACTTATACTTATCAAAAGACTTCACCAAAAGAGTAAAAACAGAACCTACAGACTGGGAAAAAAAAAAATTGGCTATTACAAAAATAGACAAATGTCTAATCTCTAAAATCTACAAGAAAAGCCAACACCTCTACAACAAAAAGACAAATAATCCAATTAAAAAATGGGCAAAGTGAATGAACAGACACTTCACCAAAGACTTCAAGCAGCTGACAAACACATGGGAAATGTCACTATCACCAGCCATTAGAGAAATGCAAATCAAAACCACAATGAGATATCATCTCACCCCGGCATTACTGGCACAAATCAATAAAACAGGAAATAAATGTCGGAGGGGCTGCGGGGAGACTGGAACTCTTATGTACTGCTGGTGAGAATGCAAAATGATACAACCATTTTGGAAAACAATACGGTGTTTTCTTAAACCAAACCAAACCAAACCCCATGCCGTGGAGTCGATTCCGACTCATAGGGACCCTATAGGATAGAGTAGAACTGCCCCATACAGTTTCCAAGGAGCGCCTGGCAGATTCAAACTGCTGACCCTTTGGTTCGCAGCCATAGCACTTAACCACCATGCCACCAGGGTTTCCGGTGCTTCCTTAGAAAGCTAGAAATAGAAATCCCACTCCTAGGAATATATCCTAGAGAAATAAGAATCATCACACAAATAGACATATACACAACCATGTTCGCTGCAGCACTGTTCACAATAACAAAAAGATGGAAACAACATAGAAGCCCATCAACAGATGATTGGATAAACAAACTGTAGTACATACACACAATGGAGTATTATGCAATGACACAGAACAACGATGAACCTCGGAAGCATCTCATAACATGGATGAATCTGCAGGGCATTATGCTGAGTGAAATAAGTCAGTCACAAAAGGACAAAAATTTTTTGAGACCATTACTGTAAAAACTCATGAAAAGGTTTACACACACACAAAAACAACCTTTGGTGGTTACGAGGGAGGGAAGGGTTGGGGATGGAAAAACACTAAATAATTTAGACAATAGATAAGTGGTAACTTTGGTGAAGGGTGAGACAGTGTACAATACTAGGGAAGCCAGCACAACTTGTACAAGGCAAGGTCATGATGCTCCATAGACACATCCAAACTCCCTGAGGGCTGTGTGGGGACCAGAGTCTTGGGGAAGATCTAGTCCAATTGGCATAACATAGTTTATAAAGAAAATGTTCTACATTCTACTTTGGTGAGTAGCGTCTGGGGTCTTAAAAGCCTGTGAGTGGCCATTTAGGATACTCCACTGGCCTCACCCCTTCAGGAGCAAAGAATAATGAAAAAACTAAAGATACAAGGGAAAGGTTAGTCCAAAGGACTAATGGACCACATATACCACGGCCTCCACCAGACTGAGTTCAGTACGACTAGATGGTGCCTGGCTACCACCACTGACTGCTCTTACAGGGATCACAACAGAGGGTCCTGGACAGAGCTGGAGAAAAATGTAGAACAAAATTCTAACTCAAAAAGAAAGACCAGACTTGCTGGCCTGACAGATACTGGAGAAACCCTAGTGTATGGCCCCTGACACCCTTTCCGCTCAGTAATGTAGTCACTCCTGAGGTTCACCCTTCAGCCAAAGATTGGACAGGCCCATAAAACAAAAGGAGACTAAAGGGACACATCAGCCCAGCGGCAAGGACTAGAAGGCAGGAGGGAACAGGAAAGCTGGTAATAAGGTGCCCAAATTTGAGAAGAGAGGGTGTTGACATGTTGTGGGGTTGTTAACCAATATCATAAAACTATGTGTATTAACTGTTTAATGAGAAACTAGTTTGTTCTGTAAACCTTCATCTAAAGTACAACAACAAATGATAAGAAAAAAAAAAAGAATCCCCTAAAAGGAATAACACTCTGAAACTAAGGGGTAAAGAACCTTGGGAGGGAAATATGTGTCCTCTGAGGGGTAAATTCCTTGGTTTTCTTAGCAGGGACATTTTTCTTTTTACCTAGGCAATGATTGACCAGGAGCCTGGCATGGTCTCCTGGGGATTAAAAACCAAAAACCAAACCCAGTGCCGTCAAGTCAATTCCGGCTCATAGCGACCCTATAGGACAGGATAGAACTGCCCCATAGAGTTTCCAAGGAGCGCCTGGCGGGTTAAAACTGCCAGCCCTTTGGTTAGCAGCCATAGCGCTTAACCATTACGCCACCAGGGTTTCCTCCTGGGGATTACTTGTACTTAAATTGGGATGAGAAGGGATTAATGCTAAATTCCAACCTGCCAAGAAACCCAGATTCTGTGAGAACTCTGGCAAGTCACCAGAGGGTGGCCTCTGTGGGAAAACCAAATCTTGTTATCTCTAACAATTCCCTTTCTTTGGGACTGGGCAAAGCTAGTTGGGGACTCTACCTTTGGAAAACCAAACACACACTGGATAGCTTAATTTAATCTAAGGATTAGAATCATAGTCCTTTACAGGGTTATAGCAAACTACGGCTCAAATCTCATTAAGGAACAACCAAGACTACCCACCTATGTTGCGTTTGGGTTTGCACACTGGGATTTCTGCACAGACAGGCATAGGGTCTAACACAAGTGTTAACAGTGTTTAAACAATCTCATGCCTCACTCCCATGATTCTAAGCTCTGGAGAATATTAAAACAAGGGCAGAAATCACATTAAGGTATCTGAGAAATCGATTTTCTTCAGTATACTAGGCATTGTAGTGCTATTAAAGTCTAGCTGAAACAACACAACTGTGAGCAAACAATTGGAGGCAACAGGATTTTTCTTCTAATAATCCCAATAATAATTATCAAAGAAGATTTTTCCAGCCTTCAGCCGTCTCCTAGCCTGAGTTTGGCCATTTGAAAAACTACAGGAACTCTTCCATCACACGAAGGTATTATGTGCTCATGACGATACCAGACCACAACAACTGCCTGAATCAATTCCCCTGGCTTGTGATGTGGAAGGACCTTGTGGTCTCTGCCCACTCCCTGGACTGCAGAGCAATGCTGCTGTGAAAACAGGCAGTGGTCACTGGGCTGCCCCACTTCTCCTGGCTCTTCTAGCTTCTGACCTACATGTTCTCTGGTGAATGAATCCAACGCAGTGGGTTTAAGTACCACCTGTGTGCTAACAACACCCACATCTTTATTCAGAGTCCACAACTTCATGCTGTGATAATCAACTACTTATGAGAAAATCCCACTTGGAAGTCCTACAGGCACCTCATTCTGGCATCTATGCTGTAATTCACATCAATTCTCTTTCTTTATCCCACCAAACACATTTCTTGCTGTATTCTCTGGCATTGCCACTGTTCAGCCCTGATGGCGCAGGGATTCAGATCTTAGCTGTTAACCAAAAGGACAGCAGTTTGAATTCATCAGCCAACCCTTGGAAACCCTCTGGGACAGTTCTACTCTGTCCTATAGGGTCCCTAAGAGTTGGAATCAACTCGATGGCAATGGGTTTGGTTTTGCTACTACCATTCAATTAGTCGCTTGAGAATCGCTTGTAATTAGGCCATAAATCCTAGAGATAGGAATAATATTAATAACAACAATAATATTATTAGTAATAAAAGACAGAGCTAACACTGATCAGGTACTTTCCATGTGCCAGGCACTGTTGTTGGCATGGATTAACTCATTTAATCCTCATAAGGAGCCATTGTTATACTTACTTGCAGAAGACAAAAAAAAAAAAAAAAAATGGTACAGAGAGATTAAGATACTTGCCTCAGGTCACACAGTATACTAGATGCTGGAGTCAGATTTAGGACCAGTTAGTCTGGCTCCCGAGAAGAGACTATATACTACATTGCTTCTCTATAGATTTTATTTCCTTAAAATCTCTCTTTTATCTCTCTCTCACCACCTGTACCTGTTTTGGGCATATTTTGCCTAGAGTAAATATTTCCAATCTTTTCTTCTTCGAATCTGTCCTTTACTTTAGGTTCTTTTAAAATGAAAATCTGAACATACAAGGCTCTTACTTAGATTTGCTCAATGGCTCCTCATTTTTTTTTTTTTTTTTTTGGTGATAAAGTTCAAAATTTAAATTCTAAAGCTTAGCACAGAGACACTTGTCTACTTCTGTTATCTTATTTGCCGCAAGTAATATCTGGTTATGTGCCATGTGCACAGCCAGGTCTTTCACACCCATGGGCTTGTAAGTGTCATCTCTTCCAACAAATGCTCACCACTTCTCAGTTTTATTCGGATGTCCCACATCTATTATTCCATCTACACTCGCTGAAAGTGAAGATGACTGGAAGCACTTGCTGAGGAAGAACAAAGACTACAGCCTTCAATATGGATTGCACCTCAACATAAAGAAAACAAAAACCCTCACAACTGGACCAGTAAGCAATCTCATGATAAACAAAGAGAAGATTGAAGCTGTCAGGGATTTCGTTTTACTTGGATCCACAATCAACACCCATGGAAGCAGCAGCCAAGAAATCAACTGACGTATTGCACTGGGAAAATCTGCTGCAAAAGATCCCTTTAAAGTGTTAAAAAGCAAAGATGTCACTCTGAAGACTAAGGTGCACCTGACTCAAGCTATGGTATTTTTAATCACCTGATATGCATGTAAAATCTGAACAATGAATAAGGAAGACCAAAAAAGAACTGATGATTTTGAATTATGTTGTTGGAGAATAATATTGAATATACCATGGACTGCCAGAAGAACAAAGAAACTTGTCTTGGAAGAAGAACAGCTAGAGTGCTCCCTAGAAGCAAGGATGGTGAGACTTCGTCTCATGTACTTTGGACATGTTATCAGGAGGGACCAGTCCCTGAAGAAGGACATCATGCTTGGTAAAATAATGGGTCAGTGAAAAAGAGGGAAATTCCTGATGAGATGGGTTTACACAGTGGATGCAGTGATGGGCTCAAGCATAACAATGATTGTGAGGATGGTACAGGACCGGGCAGTGTTTTGTTCCGTTGTACATAGATAGGGTCGCTATGAGTAGAAACTGAATCAAAGGCACCTAACAATAACAAAAATGACTCTTCACAGTGTTTCATAGCTAGTCATACATTCCTAACTCTTCCCCTACAGTGTTTAAGCACGAACTGTTCCTTATTTGGCTTTGTAGTTCTAGCACCCAGAATAACACCTGTTTGTTAAATAAGGTACCTGAAATTATAGGGTGTTGGATATTCCAAGGAAACCCTGGTGGCGTAGTGGTTAAGTGCTACAGCTGCTAACCAAAGGGTCGGCAGTTCGAATCTGCCAGGCGCTCCTTGGAAACTCTATGGGGCAGTTCTACTCTGTCCTATAGGGTCGCTATGAGTCGGAATAGACTTGACGGCACTGGGTTTGGTTTTGGTTTGGTGGATGTTCCAAAGACCTACTTAATTCCCTCTTTCTCAGCCACTTCCCCAGAATAATAATAATAAATATAGTAACTAAATACAGTGCACTAGCGGTTTGCAATCAACTGCTGAGTTTGGCAGTTCAAACCCACTGAGCAGCTCCATGGCAGAAAGGTCTGGTAATCTGCTTCCATAAATATTCTTGCTGTTCTGTTGTTAGGTGTCATCAGATTGATTCCAACTCATATCAACCCTACACACAACAGAATGAAACCCTGCCTGGTCTGTCCACCACTTTCTGTCAGTTTGTCATACTGTGGTTGCTTGCGTGTTACTGTGACACTAGAAGCTATTCCACCTGTATTTGAAATACCAGCAGGTCACCCATGGTAGACAGGTTTCAGAGGAGCTTCCAAAGTAAGACAGACTAGGAAGGAGGACCTGCTGATCTACTTCCAAAAAAAAATTAGCCACTGAAACCATAAACACTACAGCTAAGAAAATCCCACAGAGCAGTTCTACTCTGTAACACAAGTATTCAACATGAGTCGGGGGCCAACTCAACAGCAGCTCACAACAACATGGAGAAACACTGGAAGTGGTGGAGCTGTATGGTATATGCCATAAAGGAGAACAATTCTGCAAAGAGTACCCTCTGGAATATGCGAGCAGTATCTCTTCTCAGGGAGTGAGGGTATATGAGTCTTAATTGGAAGCAATGGGGATGTGCCTGCCTGGACTGATGGTTTCAGTTCAATAAATGAAAATTATCAAACTAGTTCTTCAACCACACAACTAAGCACAGGGTTTTACCTTTATTTAACCACGTTCTATGTTTCAAAATTGCACCTGGCAAATTCAAAATGCCCCCAAATTATTAATCAGTCTTGTATTGAGGGTCAGCAACTTATATTCATACATTAGGCTTTTATGATAATCTGCTTCTTAAACACTGCACATATCACACTTTACACAGTTTTGTACGAAATGGCTTCAACCAGAAGGAAATACAATGAATACCATTCAAACATGAAGATTAACTACCATGATGTCATCACAGTATTTTCCAAAACAGTACAAAGATATACATATCCTTAACGTCCAAATGCCTAAAAAAAAATGGGATATTTAATCAATATGAATATCATGAGTCCATGAACATGATGACGTTAAAAGCTTTCTTAGATCTACGCTAAGATATGCTAATAGGCATCTTACCTCAACACACAAAAACAGACAAAGACACATATGAATTCCAAAACCAAATAAGTTTGGGAAATGGTAGGTTAAAAATAGTTTGGTTTGTTGGTTTGTTTGTTTTTGGCAGGAACGCTCAGAGTCTTTATTCTACTAATATTTGCTCTGAATTGCCAATAAAAAAATCAATAGAGCGTGTGATGTCTTTTATGGGAAACTACAAAAACAAAGAATCTCATGGAACACTATAGAAATTATGTTTTTAAAACAATACTTAGTGACATGGAGTAGTATTCATAAAATGTTGGCTTGGGGGGAACAAAACAACTAGGTTATAAGACAGTATAACAGAATGATCTTGCTTTTAACAAAGAAAAATATTATACTTATGCATTGAAAGACAGGAGAATAAAAGAATATGCATCAGAATATGAAAATACTTAGATGGGAAGTCATGGATGATTTTAATTTTATTCTTCTTGACTATTTATACTACCTAAACTTTCTAGAATGCTCCTTGCATTATAGTTTTAATAAGAAAAATGAGGTTGTTAGGGAAATTTTAAATTCCAGATTCCATCTATTAAAAAGATTAATGATTGATCATGATTAATTGGCAAATTACATAGAAAAAAATGATAGACATACCAATGACTTTTTCTTTGCACCTAGTATCAGCGGCATCTTTGTCAGGTCTTTATGTACGGTTGTAGAACTAGCGAATTGCTCTGATTCATGTAGTCAGTTAAAAGAAAATACATTCTCTAGAGACCCTATGAGTCGGAATTGACTCCACGGCACTGGGGGGATAGATAAGGGTGAGGAACAGAGTTTAATTCTCTTGGAATCCAGATTTCCGGGTTCTTTTTTAAAGAGATTGGGGTGACCCAGGTCATTGCTCTGAGATGATCTTTGAACCTGGAGCCTTGAGAAAACTGGTCTCCTAAAGTCAAAAAAAAAAAAAAAAATTTTTTTTTTAAAGTCACCTTTAAGTCAAACAACAGCCTAGTAAATAATTTAGTAAAGACCATTTTGCCTTAGGCATTGTGCTCTTTTGAAGAATTAGCTATGTGCAGTCAGTTTCAATAACAGAAACTCCAAAGGTCAGACTGGAGGTATGTTTTCAGGTAAATCAGTAATTATTTTAATTGTTCTTGAAGACAACATTGTATGAACTCCTTCCTGACCAGAAGTGATTTTATCAGTTCTATTCTGGCCCTTTTCCATGGCAATATCCATAAGATGGGGCATAAAACCTTTGGAATTTTTCTCTTCTCTGGAACATTATTGACTTTCTAGTTGAAATATTACCACAATTTGCAAATTGAATATTAAACTTCAATCTATTTATACTATTGGCTTAACACGATTTTTTGTTTTAACAAGGCAGGTCCTAAAATCCGAGTATCTTTTAGGTCAAAAAAGAAAAGCTAGTAAGAAATCACAGTATAGACGAAATTGCAGCCTATAGAACTTCTTTCAAAAACTTACACACCTAAGGTGTTTCCTTATATTAGGAAGCATAGTACAATGAAAACTAGTCTGTAAACTTTAATATATGTGAAAATACATTAAAATGTAGGAGCATGATGGGACCATTGTAGATACAGAGGGGTGGTGGCCTAGCTGAGGTTGGGAAAAAAAATCCAATTGTATAACAAGAGCAATGAGCATTCTGAATAGATAACCAGTCTCAGTTCTCCACACTGAAAAATTCTTAAAGGGTTATTTATAAAGTTATTATAGCTTGAGTGAAATATCCCCTTAGAAAATACAACTCTCTTTGATGACTGGCATTCACAGACAGCTTCTTGATGTAGGATTTTGTTTCCTGAGTAAGGTTATCCAGAAAATGGGTGTCATGTAGAATTGGTGCTGTTCTTAGACTACTTATGGCTTTAGTTATAAATAAAAATGTTACATTCTGATATATAAATTAATCTCTTGGGAGTCTTTTTTAGCATCAATCAATCCGTCAGTTTGTAAAAACTGGTGAGATGAAATTTTATGACTTATAGAACTTAAAGAACAAACAAACAAAAAAATTATGGCCATTGAGTCAATGCTGACTCATAGTGACCCTATAGGACAGAGTAGAACTGCCCCACGAATTTCCAAGACTAAATCTTTATGGAAGCAGATTGCCATATCTTTCTCCCACCTAGCTGCTGGTGTGTTTGAACTGCCAAGCTTTCGGTTAGCATCCAAGTGCTTAACTACTGTACAACCAGGGCTCCTATAAATTAGCAAGTCAGTAGGCCTAACTTGGAAACCCTGGTAGCATAGTGGTTAAGTGCTATGGCTGCTAACCAAAAGGTCAGCTGTTCAAATCCGCCAGGTGCTCCTTGGAAACTCTACGGGGCAGTTCTACTCTGTCCTATAGGGTCGTTATGAGTCGGAATCGACTCGATGGCAGTGGGTTTGGTTTTTGGTTTAGGTCTAACTTAACTTTATAACAATGATAACTTGTAATAAAAACCAATCGATGGCTTCATCTTTATAAAAAGCAAGTTTGGAATGAATAAAGTATACTTTCTTATTAAAAAAGTTTTCTTCTATATCTAATGGAGTCCCCATTGTAATTTCCCTCAAATTCTTATTTTATCTGTTAACTGTCAGTTCCTCAAAATCAGCAGAAACCTGTTGACCAAATAAAGTTAAGCTTATTAAACCCACTTTGGTAAGGGAAAATTTTTCACAGAACTTTAAGCGTACCTTAAAAGAGAGAAGTAAGGGAAGCAAGTAACTAAGTTACTGTTTCTTCTTTCCTTCCTTTTGTTCCTTTCTTTCTTTTTCTTCCTTCCTTCCTTTCTTTTTCTTTCTTTCACCTCTGGCTTGTTTAACACAGGCAGGCCTGCTCCTAGTACTGTTCAACACAGGGACAGGGAATTATGCTGATTTCAGTTCTCATATCCAACAAAAGTCCATCACTACTGATGATCTTATATCAACAAACCTATTATATATCCAAATTTTATTGTTGTTGTTGTTAGGTGCCTTCCAGTAGGTTCTGACTCATACTGACCCTATGTACAAAAGAATGAAACGCTGCCCTGTCCTGCACCATCCTCACAATCCTTGCTGTTTCAGCCCATTGTTGCAGCCACTGCATCAATCCATCTCACTGAGAGGGTCTTCTTTCTCACTGACTCTCTACTTTACCAAGCATGATGTCCTACTCCATGGACTGGTCCCCTCGATAACATATCCAAAGGATGTGAGAGGAGGTCTTGCCATACTCACTTCTAAGGAGAATTATGGCTGTACTTTTTCCAAGACAGACTCGTTCACTCTTCTGGAAGCCTGTAGTATATTCGATATTCTTCTGCAACACTGTAATTCAAAGGCGTCAATTCTTTGGTCTTCCTTACTCATTGTCCAGCTTTTGCATGCATATGAGGTGACTGAAAATGCCATGGCTTGGGTTAAGTGTACCTTAGTCCTCAAAGTAACAGTTTTGCTTTTCAACACTCTATTTTAAAGAGGTCTTTTGCAGAAGATTTGCCCAATAAAGCACGTCATTGGATTTCATGTTTTCACTGGCCAACTTTTTTAGAAGTAGATTGCCAGGTCCTTCTTCCTAGTCTGTTCTAGTCTAGAAGCTCTGCTGAAACCTGTCCACCATGGGTGACCCTGCTGGTATGTGAAATACTGTTGGTATAGTTTCCAGCATCACAACACACAAGCCACCACAGTACGACAAACTGACAGGCTGGTAAAATGTTTGGAAGGAAGAAATTAATCCTTCAGGTATGAAAGGGCCAACATCTAGAAGAGTCGGGAGTGGCCTGTGGTGCAGTGAATCAATACAGCCCTTCTAGCCATAGTCTTTGTGACTCCCACAATGATTGGGTGGGACTATGCAAGTAAGGTGCTTGTGACCCTCCCAGGGGATTGAAGAGCTAGCTGCTAATACAAATAAGGTGCACGGAATGCTTGTGGTGGTGGGACCATGCAAATAAGGTGTATAAAACCCTAACAAGGGGATTGGTCATTTTGCCATCCCACTAGGCTTTTTTTTTTTTTTTTTTTAACTAGGCTTACAGGGAGATACGGAGAGAGAGAGGAGCTATAACACTGAAGTCAACAAGAAATGCCAGCACAGCAGTAGCAAGAATGATAGCTGTGTGAGATGGCAAGAACCTGGAGACCAGCATGAGACAGCTATGGTGGGGCTTGCCGACCCATGGAGCTAGGAGCTTTGTAACACTTGCTGGAGAAAGTCTTGAGCAGCACCCAGTAGTAGAGGGTGAGAAGAAGCTGTCCTGATCAAGAACCGTATCTTGAGTTGTTCCTGTTACTTCTGAGCTGTTCCTGATCCCAAGTTGTACCCTGTTACTTCCCTAATAAACCCCATAATCATGAATATGGTCTGTGAATTCTGTGTGGCCATTACTACAAATTCCCAAACCCAGCGGAGAAGTAGAGAGTGCCATGGGAGGGACGGCTGGTGTCAGAATTGGTAAAAAGGTTGGAGAGAGGAGGGATGTCTGACCTCCGCTTATAGGAATCAGCTTTGGGCTGAAGCTGATGGTGATTCTCCTTCTCCCTCATGAGTCAGAGGAGGTCAGACACCTCCGCCATACTGTTTTTACAGTAACTAATCAAACAATGTGCCATAATTGTCAGGGAAGCAAGTAGCTAAGTTATTCTTTATTTTCCCTCAGTTTTATTTAACATAGGCACCGAAAAGTAGACCTGGTCCCAGTGCCGTTTAACACAGGAGCAGAAAACTATGTTCGTTTCAGTTCTCATATCCAACAAAAGCCCATGACTACAGATAGATCTCAATAAACCTATTATATATACAAAGTTTAGGCTGAATCAACTGAATAAAATGATGTTCATTCATTTAAGTTTCATGAAGACCCACACATTCATATCTCCAAGCTCTGTATAAGCTGTTTGAATGTTAAACAGAGTGACGTTTTGCTTTAGAAAGTATGGAAATGGAAACAAATGAGTTTAGTACACATAATAGGCTTTTACAACATGACGTCCAGACAGATGTCCTGTCCTACTTCCCACACTTTAATCCTTAAAAAACACAGTCTAATCGCCAAGACATAAATTGTTGCCAATATTCAGCTACAAAAGAATTTCCAACAGCAGGAAGTGTGAAAGAATTAACACACTGTAAAATTACCCAATGCCTTATACCATTACAAAATTCCCAAATGAAAAATAATCATGCTGTAAGTCAATTAGATGGCCAAGCAAAGAGGAGGTATAGTTGGCAAACATTGCTCTATATTTGATTGTCAGATTTTTTTGGTTTTGTTTTCTTTTAAATATAGCGAGTCATCCATTTTTCCACCCCAGTTAGCCAACATTAGTTGAACATCTACTATACTATATGTGTCTACTATACACACACATAAAAAATGGATAACGTAACTCCTATCTTGAAAAAAAAAATCATATAATCCATTTGATATTCAACTCATGTATCATGACAGGATTCACTATAATTGCCACGCTATGAGATAGAGATAACAGGTAGCACAGCATCAGTGATCCTATTTGAAACCTTGTGGTTGGCTAACATGACATAAAGCTGGTAAAGTCAGCCTGTTTTCATTACCTCTTACCATGCCATCATTTGCCTCCTTATACTCTCGTTTGTTAATGGCCTCTCTCCTCCAGGAGACTATAAACCCCACGCAGGAACTCCATGGCTTATTCATCTTTGAAATCTCCATAGTGTCTGCATTACTCTGTACATAGTAGGTACTTGGTAAATTTTTTTTTTTTTTTTTTTACAAACCAAAGACTTGCACCCATATTTCACCTTCATTAACTTTTAAACTGGAGTGACCATAGCTCAAAGACAAAGTAAGGAGTCTTACTCATTATTGCTTCTCCAAATCTATCTCTGACCCCCTACTGTACTAAGGTTTGCATCAATATAGTTTTGGTAAATGGATGGACCAAGCAACAACAAGAGATAATAGAGAAACTCATGATAAATTAGATTGAATATATAAAGACAGGAAAAAAAATGTGAAGGAGTGATCAGCGTGGAGATGGGTGAAGTAGGTAAATACTGATCTGGAAGTTCTCCTAATCTTAGATGATATAAACGTTACTTTCTGTATCCAAACACATAGCAGTGAAACATCATTCTTATTGTCAAATAACTCTATATTACTGAGTTCACTCAGCACAATTCAGGAATTATTTGTAATAGAGGGAAGGATCGAGAATGAAGACATTGGTTTGGGAGTCAGATGACTTTAGTTCACAACCCTGCACACCAATTAATAGGTAAGGTACCCTTGGGGGAGAAATCACACCTGTCTAATATCAGCTTAACCCCTGGTGGCGTAGTGGTTAAGCACTATGGCTGTTAACCAAAGGGTCGGCAGTTTGAATCCGCCAGGAAAAAAAAAGTTGGAAACTCTATGGGGCAGTTCCACTCTATCCTATAGGGTCGGTATGAGTCAGAATCGACTCTACGGCACTGGGCAGATTATGACCTTTAAGCTTTATTCACTCAGTCAACAAATATTTATCAAGTTATTATTATAGGTGCTGGGAACCCTGCAGCAAATAAAACAAACACCCCTTCTTTCGTGGAACTGACATTTCAGTAGAGTCAGGCAGGCACACACAATTAAGTAAAAAAAAAAAATGATGATGATAAGTGACATGGAGAAAAATGTAGCAGGGAAGGGGCATAAGGAATGCAGGGGCAGGTGTGAGGGAGAGGACTGCCTCACTGCCACGGAACAACTGGGAATTTAGGGGCTGTGGCATATAGGGTGACTAGGGGCTATTCTGGTGATCATCAACTCAAAAAGAGACAAACTGATCATGTGAGGAGGTAGAGGGCAAACATGAACAGTGACTGGTAAAAATGAATAAACTGAATGAATAAGTAATTGAATGAATGAATCATGCCTTCAACAGATATTAGCTACAATCCCAAGAGATAGCAAATCTGTCACCTGAGAAAAATATCTAATGATGCTAGCGTGACCTTTTATGTAGATCACAACAAATTATGGATAACATTGCAAAGAATAGGAGGGAAGTCTAGAACATTTAATTGTGCTCATAAGGAACCTGCACTTAAACCAAGAGGCAGTTGTTCAAGTTGTGTGGTTTAAAGTCAGGAAGGATGTGCATCAGAGTTGTATCCTTTCACCATACTTATTCAATCTGTATGCAGAGCAAATAATGCTAGAAGCTGGACTATATGAAGAACACGGCATCAAGGTTGGAGGAAGACTCAAAAACAACATGCAATATTCAGATGACACAACATTGCCTGCTGAAAGTGAAGAAGACTTGAAGCACTTGTTGATGAAGATCAAAGACCACAGTCTTCAGTATGGAATATACCTCAACATAAAGAAAACAAAAATCCTCACAATTGGACCAATAAGCAACATCATGATAAATGGAGAAAACATTGAAGTTGTCAAGGATTTCGTTTTACTTGGATTCACAATCAATGCCCATGGAAGCAGCAGTCAAGAAATCAAATGATGCATTGCATTGGGCAAATCCGCTGCAAAAGACCTCTTTAAAGTGTTAAAAAGCAAAGATGTCACTTTAAGGACTAAAGTGCCCCTGACCCAAGCCATGGTGTTTTCAATCGCCTCATATGCATTCGAAAGCTGGACAAGGAATAAGGAAGATCAAAGAAGAATTGATGCCTCTGAACTATGGTATTGGAGAAGAATATTGAATATACTATGGACTTTCAGAAGAATGAACAAACCTGTCTTGGAAAAAGTACAGCCAGAATTCTCTCAGAAGTGAGGATGGTGAGACTTCCTTTCACGTAATTTGGATATGTTTTCAAGGGGGACCAGTTCCTGGAGTAGGACATCATGTTTGGTAAAGTAGAGAGTCAGTGAAAAAGAGGACCCTCTCAACGAGATAGAATGACATAATGGCTGCAAGAATGGGCTCAAATACAGCAACAACTGTGAGGATGGTGCAGGATCGGGGAAGGGTTTTGTTCTATTGTAGTTAGGGTCACTATGAGTTGGAATCAAAGGGTGGCATCTAACAACAACAACAACAACAAACTGAATCATCACACTTAATAAATAGAAGGCACCCTTTTCTTTTTGTCATGATTCATTCCTTTGTTGATGGACTATTGCTCTAGTAGTCAACAGATCATTTAATATAAGCAAGTGTGATTTCGTAGCTACTTAGACAGAATTTTCCTTCTAAATTTGATCAGTTAATCCCAAACTCAGATTACATACAAGTTAAATGCAATTATGGAAAACATAAAGTGGTCATAAATTAGTAGTAAATCAGTTATAAGTAACATAATTGCTTATTAACTACCTTAATTATTTGGCAACAGGAGTCAGGGCTAAAATTTTAAAGAGTCACCTTCTCTTTTCTTCTTCTCCCTAGACAAATAAGCAGTTACAAATTCTTGGAATAGTCACCACCGCTAACAGTTACAGCTAATATTTACTGCACATTTACTTGGTGCCATCAGGTACTATGCTAAGATTATTTCATGCAATAGACCCTAAGAGTCAAAAGGATCATTTGAAGTGACTGGAAATGTTGTCTTCCCTAAATGCATGAATACCCTCCAGAGAGAAGCAACCATCTGGTTTGGCTCCAGTTTCTCCCATCATGAGTGAGGAATACCCTGATACATGGGGCAGCATGCTCATTTGTGACTTAGTTATCCAGTGCTGCCAAACAGAAATATCACAAGTGGGTGACTTTAAAAAATAGAAATTTATTCTCTCACAGTCTAGGAGGCTAGAAGCCCAAATTCAGGGTGCCAGCTCTAGGGGAAGGGTTTCTTTCTCTGTTGGTTCTGGGAGATAGTCATTGTCATCAATCTTCCCTGGTGGAGGAGCTTCTAATGCAGGGATCCCGGGTCCAAAGGACATGCTGTTCTCCTGGTTCTTGTTTCTTGGTGGTATGAGGTCCCCATGTCTCTTTGATCGCGTCTCTCTTTTATATCTCAAAGGAGATTGACTTAAGACACAACCTAATTTTGTGGATTGAGCGTTGCCTCATTAATATAACTGCCGCTAATCTCACCTCATTAACATCATAGAGGTAGGATTTACAACACACAGGAAAATCATATCGGATCACAAAATGATGGCCAATCACACACTACTGGCAGTGGACTAGCCAAGCTGACACATGTTCTGGGGGGACACAACTCAATCCATAACAGTAAGTATATTTAAATACTGATAATGTCTTTATGCCAAACTAAACTTCACCTTTCTAGAACAGCTACGTCTTGATCTTATAGATCTGAAATCATTCAAAAACAAGCCTGATTCTTTTTAAATATAATAATTCTTTGATTATCTAAAGAGTGTTTTTTATGTTCTCCCCTTTCCAGGGCACATAGCCTTAACTCTTTTGATTTTTCCTAATACATCATGATGTCCAGATGCATCACCACCTTGGCAACATGCTTCCAGACTTATTCCTGCCTGTCGATTCCTTGTAATATGTGATATTTGGAATTATACCAATATCCAGCTGTGATATGACCATTACAGGACAGAGAGACAGTCACCTCCATTTCTCTGCTCATTATACATCTATGAATGAGGCTTAAGACAGAATTTTCCCTATACTCTTAATTTACATACTATCTCCCTTGATGTTGCTGTTAGCTGATGCCAAGTTGGCCTCTGACTCATGGCAACCCATTACACAGTGGAATGAAATACTACCTGGTCCTGCACCATCCTCATGATTGGCTGCAGATCGGATCATTGTGGGTTTGCATAAGTAGATTGCCATGACTTTCTTCCTACTCTATCTTAGTCTGAAAGCTCTGCTGAAACATGTTCAGCATCATACCAATACATAAGCCTCCACAGACAGATGGGTGGTATCTCCACATGAGGTGCACTGGCCAGGAATTGAAACAGGTCTTCCACATGGACGGTGAGAATTCTACACTGAACCACCACTGCACCCTCTGTCTCCTTTAGACCTCCAAAATCCAATTCAGTTTAGTTGTCAACCTGAAATTGCAGTCATTCTTATTGTTGTTGTTGTTAGGTGCCATCAAGTCAGTTCCGACTCATAGCGACCCCAGGTACCACATAATGAAACACTGTGCTGTCCTGTGCCATGTTTACAAGACTTGTTATGCTTAAGCCCACTGTTGCAGCCACTGTGTCAATCCATCTCATTGAGGGTCTTCCTGTTTTTCACTGACCCTCTACTTTACCAAGCACGATGTCCTTCTCCAGGGTCCGATCCTTCCTGACAACACATCCAAAGTATTTAAGATGTAGTCTCTCCATCCTTGCTTCTAAGGAGCATTCTGCTTGTACTTCTTCCAAGACAGATATATTCATCCTTTTGGCAGTCCATGGTATATTCAATATTCTTCGCCAACACCACAATTCAAAGGCGTCAATTCTTCGGTCTTCCTTATTCATTGTCTAGCTTTCAAATGCATATGAGGCAATAGAAAATACCATGATTCCGGTGAGGCACACCTTAGTCTTCAAGGTGACATCTTTGCTTTTCAACACTATAAAGAGATCCTTTGCAGTAGATTTGCCCAGTGCAATGCATTGTAATATGATGGATCTGTAATTGACTGAATGGAAGTTAGTTAAATATTTTTTTTATTTTTATTTTTTAATAAAAATGTTTTAAATATTTTAAAAATATTTCTCATTTTTATTAGCAAACATAAATAACTCTTGATCCTGACTTTGCATTGCAGTGTATTCAGTACCTCTCTCAGGTTCATGTTTCTGAATATTTGATTGGTTGAATAAATAATTTTCCAACCAGACAAACATTTAATTTTTTAATTAAGTATTTTTCATCTATGCTGTTTATATGGTAATAAAATTATTCAACTGACTTTTCCATTCAGTCTATATATATCCATCATATTCTAATTATACCAAAAAACTTACTCGAATACCAAAACGAAAATATACTATCTCTAAACTATACAGACAAGTGATACTCAGACTATCACTGATTTTGTTTGGAACTGGGAAATGCAAGTGATAAGCATGGCCTTTGGGCCTAGACATTCTTATTAACGATACTGAATGTTTTGTGAAAGAGAAAAGAAATGATAGATAATATCTTGGAAGTTCATTCAGATATTAAATTGATTTTATAATCTGAAAAAACAATTTAGTTGAGACCATGGCAATGTAACTTGTGGGGGAATGTCCAATTGTGGACAGAAATGGAAAATGAAAATGCAGTTTGCAAACATCGAGTGTACATACCAGATAAGTTAGTAACAAACCGCAAGTTAAGAGCTTATTACAAAAGCAAGAAGGACAAATTGGAAGACAGTAAGTATTGCAACATCAGGATCTCTGAGCTCATTCTCTCCTCACAGACTTTCTTGATCAAACGAGAGACCTTAGTCGCTTTGAAAAGTTACACTCAGAGAAAGTTCATAGAGGAATAAAATGTGGTTGAGAACAAATGTTTAAATAAATTGGTACCATTTTGCTGGAGATGAGAAAACAGGGGTGATTTAACGGCATAGTTCAGAAACCTTTTAAAAAAGATAACAATCTCCAGTTAGGAAGTAAGAACACAAGTGATTTTTTAAAAGAAGGAGAGGGAATGGAGTGCAGGAACATGGAAAGATTTCCTTACAGTGGAGGGTTATTAAGCACTGAGCATCTGTTGGAAAGACTTTCAAAAAGTTCTCACAGGCGCTTACATTCACACCCTGCTGCTACAGAAACTGCCCAGGCTAAGAGTCAGCAACTTGTACACCTGAATTAGGGGTAGGTAAAATAAGTCAGCGTCCCACACCATCTATTAAACACATACTGGTAGAAGAAATTGGAAACCCTGGTGGTGCAGTGGTAAGAACTACAGCTGCTAACCAAAAGGCTGGCAGTTCAAATTCACCAGGTGCTCCTTGGAAGCCCTATGGGGCAGTTTTACTCTGTCCTATAGGGTCACTATGAGTCGGAATCAACTTAACAGCAGTGGGTTTCATTTTGTTTTGTTTTTTAGTAGAAGTAGTTATTTTATTACCCACTGTTTTATAACATTAAGGAGCCCTAGTAGCTCAATGGTTAAGCACTCAGCTGCTAACTAAAAGGTTGGTGGTTCGAGCCCACCCAGGGGAACCACAGGAGAAAGACTTGGTAATCTGCTTCCATAAACATTACAGCCTAGAAAATCCTATGAGGTGGTTCTACTCTGTCACATGGGGTCACTGTGAGTCAAAATCAACTCAACAACACATAACAATATTTTATAACATTGAAAATCTCTTAAACATTATTTTGCACTTACGACAGCCCAGCATAGTGTGAAAGTTTGAGACATACAAAAGATCAAATGGCCCTTGACCTCACAAATCTTATATTATTCTCAAAAAGGAAAGACTTAAACACATTAATAAATTTTCAGTCAATGTGAGACAGTACATATATGGCTCAAGCATGAAATGTTATATGAGCTCAAGGGAAGGCAAAAATCAATATCTACTTGAAGGAAACTCATTCAGTTTACATAGCAATGCTTGCCCTATACCATTAGAGGCAGACAACAGAATCCCTGAATACAACTGATTGTATAGTTTCTAGAAGACGAATATGACAATCTGATAGTATCTCCTATAAACTGATGCAAGAAAGTAAAGACAGCAAATATTATGCTGAAAGGCTCACATAATGTTACCTTAGAAGACAGCATATGTTTGTGCTTTAGTTTTTATATTCATAAAAGAAATGGCTACATGCTGTTGCTCCCCCATGAACACCCATATGTGCAAACAAGCACACATGCACACAGCAGAAACGGGCAGAACTAACTTTTCCAGAACTCTGGAAACCAGTCCAAGGGTTATCGGTTACAGCAACTAAAAAAATGCTAAATCAAGAAAGATTTGGTTTTCTGCTTGTTTGCCCTCTCTCAGCTCAGCATGACCATCATAAAGCAGCAGTTGCCTGCACTCCGGGGGGGGGGGGCGGGGAAACACTGCTGTTAAGTCGATTCTGACTTACAGTGACCTATAGGACAGAGTTAGGGTTTCCAAGGAGTGGCTGGTGGGTTTGAACTGCAGACCTTTTGGTTAGCAGTCATAGATAGCACTTAACTACACTATCAGAAATCCAGGGAGGTAGCCTGGTTATTGGCTCTAGAGGGAGCAGAGCAGACTTTATTTAAAATTACCATGTGTGTCTGTTTTAACTGGTCTGAGTCTTGCCATAGAGTTCTGATGCAAGGCTTATTTCTCAGTTTTGCCTAAGAGCCCTGGTGGAGCAGTGGTTAAGAGCTTGGTTGCTAATCAAAAGGATGGCAGTTTAAATCCCACCAGTCACTTCTTGGAAACCCTGAAGGGAATTTCTACTCTGTCCTATAGGGTCACTATGAGTCAGAATTGACTGGACGGCAAAGCGTTTGGTTAAGGTTTTACTGGCTCATGCAGAGCTAAGGGGCAGTAGAATAACCTAAGGCTGTAACTGCCTGGGGCTAAAGAGTACCATTAAGGCATAGGATAGGAAAATACGGACTGGAAAGAGAGGCAGGGGAGAGAGTTTCCTCTGGAATTGAGAAAGCCAGACACATGCCAAAGGCAAGATGCATGATCAGAAACTGCTTGAAAAGATCCTACACATTCCCCTCAGATTGATTACTAGGCTTACTGCATGTCTAAAACCAAAAAACCAAACCCGCTGCCGTTGGGTCGATTCCGACTCATAGCGACCCTATAGGACAGAGTTGAACTGCCCCATAGAGTTTCCAAGGAGCACCTGGTGGATTCGAACTGACGACCTTTGGTTAGCAGCCGTAGCACTTAACCACTACTCCACCAGGGTTTATTGCATGTCTAGCTGACTGTTATAGGAAGGCTCTGGCACAGACTCAACTTGCAAAGAGCTGGGAGGATTTCTGTTTGTTTGTTTGCTTTTTGTCCCTCTCCTCCCGCCACCGCCGGCGTTCAAGAAAATCTCTGTCAAAACACTAACTGAACACGAGCTAGTAAACAGAGATCTTAGTGTCCACACGTACCCAGAAAGGCAGTCTTTGCAAAGATAGTTAGGGGAAGTTACTAAACAAATGGATGAATTTAGCTTTCAACAATTAAAAATAAATAAACCCAGTGCGCTGTGATAGGTCACAGTGCAGTGTGTGGCCTTTCCAGCCATGGTCTTGTAACTCCCACCCAAGTGACTGAGTGAGAATGTTTGATAGGGTAATTGTGGCCCACCACAGGGATTGGTCAGTTTTGCCATCCTGTTGGGCTTGAAATGAGCCACCACAGACGCAGGAAAGAGAAGCACCCATCATCACCAAGGAAGGATAGACCCGCAGGAGAGAACTGCAGAAGATGGCACAGTGGGGTTCTTGGCCCATGAAGCAAGAAAGCTGAATGATTTTAGTCAGAGATTGAAGGCCAGGGAGAGGTGTGCCTACAAGTACGGTTGGGAAGAGGCTGTCCTGATTAAAGAACTGTGTTCTTGAGTGTTCCTGAGTATGAACTGTTAACTTGTTACTTCCCCAATAAACCTTATAATTGTGAGTATTGTCTGTGAGTTCTGGGTGGCCATTGCAATGAATTCTCTAATCCAGCAGAAAAATAGAGTGCTGTGAGACGGTTGGTGTCAGAATTGGTAAAGATGGCGGAGAGAGGATGTTTGTCCAGCCTCCACCTCATGGGAGTCAATGTTGCGCTGTTGTTCTTGGTTCTCCTTCCCCTTTGTGGGTTTGGAGGAGGTCTGACACCCCTCCCTACACTCATGTACACCAATGTGATGTACAGGACGTATTTTGCTAAGTATGGAGGTCAATCTGTTTCTCATTAGCTCTCTGGGTCCTGCATCTGCCCCCAACCTAGGGTGGCAGGAGGTGGGGGTCCCAGTACCCATCTGCAGCTGCCTGTCCTACCACACTGTCCTCAGGCAGGGACCAAGCAGATGCTGCTAGAGTTCCCAAGGGGATGCCCCACCAAGACTGCTGCCCCACTTGGCTTAGGCACCCTGTACATAACACCAGAGCCTGAGACTACAGCTCTTCCTATGGTAGCAGCTAATGATCCAGGCTGTGGTGGTGGTGAGAAGAGGAGCAGCAACGGAGGCCAGTGGAGTAGGCAGTGGTGAAGGAGGGGCAGGCAGGGCTGGAAGAGTTTAAAGCCCATTAGGGAGGATGGGGAAGGCAGGCAGTGAGGAAGGAAGGGAAAGGAGCCAGCAACACGGCAGAGCGGGAAGTGGCTGGCTGGATGGCAAATGTGCCCAGTGGGTGAGCGGGGCTGCATGCAGCTCTCGGAGACAGGATTATGACCACACAGGAAAGGAGATGAGCCAATGTTTTTGCAAAGTCCCTATGTGTGGCAGCCGTGGTGGCAGCACAGGTCCCAGGACCACACAGTGGCCGTCCTGCACACCTCTCTTCTGTATATAATATGGTGTTTGCACAATGGCCAAATCACATAACATTCTATTTCACAGAACAGAACATGTACGTTAAGTGACAAATACCTTTAAAATGACAGAAAGCATACCTGAGGGAGCCCAGTTAATGAACTTACTAGGCAAAGATTTTAAAACAACAGTATTAAATACATTTAAAAAAAAAACATATAAAAAAAGTAAAGACAACTAGAAAAATAAGACAGGAACAAAACAAGAATATCAATAAAGAGAGAAATTATAAAAAGAAGACAGACCACTGGAGCTGAAAAACTGAATACCTGAAATGAAAACTACAGACCAACACCCCATATAAATATATTTGCAAAAATTCTCAAAAAAAAAAAAAAAATACTAGCAAACCAAATCCAACAGAATATGAAGAGGATTATACGCCATGACCAAGTAGTATTTATTTCAGGAATGCAAAGGTGGTTCAACATTAGGAGATCAATCCATGTAATACATCACATTAATACAATGAAGGAAAAGAACCACGTGATTATCTCAATTGATGCAGAAAAGGCATTTGACAAAATCCAACACCCTTTCATGATGAAAACAATCAGGAAACTAAGAAAAAGGGCAATTCCTCAAAACTATAAAAGAAATTTAAGAAAAACCCACAGCCAGTGTATCAAGGTTGTATCCTTTCACCATACCTATTCAATCTGTATGCTAAGCAAATAATCCAAGGAAACTGGACTATAGGAAGAAGAACAGAGCATTAGGATTGGAGGAAGCCTCATTAACAACATGTAATGTGCATATGACACAACCTTGCTTGCTGAAAGTGATGAGGACTTGAAACACTTACTGATGAAGATCGAAGACTACAGCCTTCAGTATGATTACACCTCAACACAAAGAAAACAAAAATCCACACAACTGGACCAATAAGCAATGGAGAAAAGATTGAGGTTGTCAAGGATTTCATTTTACTTGAATCCACAATCAAAGCCCATGAAAGCAGCAGTCAATAAATCAGATGATGTATTACATTGGGCAAATCTGCGGCAAAAGATCTCTTTTTAAAATGTTAAAAAGCAAAGATGTTACTTTGAGGACTAAGGTGCTCCTGATCCAAGCCATGGTATTTTCAATCACCTCCTATGCATGTGAAAGCCAGATAATGAAAAAGGAAGACCAAAAAAGACCTTTGAATTATGGTGTTGACAAAAAATATTGAACATACAATGGACTGCCAGAAGAACAAACAGTTCTGTCTTAGAAGAAGTACAGTCAGAATGTTCCTCAGAAGCGAGGATGGCAAGACTTCATCTCACACACTTTGGACATGTTATAAGGAGGGTTGAGTCCCTGGAGAAGGATGTTGTCATGGATTGAATTGTGTCCCTCCAAAATGTCTGTCAACTTGGCTAGTCCATGATTGCCAGTACTGTGTGATTGCCCACCATTTTGTCATCTGATATGATTTTCCTATTTGTTGTAAATCCTACCTCAATGATGTTAATGAGGTGGGATTAGTGGCAGTCATGTTAATGAGAAACCCATCAATCTACAAGATTTGGTTGTGTCTTAAATCAATCTCTTTTGAGATATAAAAGGGAGAAGAGAGCAGACAAGAGGACCTCATGCCACCAAGAAAGTAGTGCCAGGAATAAAGCATGTCCTTTGGACCCAGGATCACTGTGCTGAGAAGCTCCTCGTACATGGGAAGATTGATGACAAGGACCTTCCTCCAGAGCTGACAGAGAAAGAAAGGCTTCCCTTGGAGCTGATGCCATGAATTTGGACTTCTAGCCTGCTAGACTGTGAGAGAATAAATTTCTGTTTGTTAAAGCCATCCACTTGTGGTATTTCTGTTATAGCAGTACTAGATGACTAAGACAGAATTCATGCTTGGTAGAGAGAGGGTCAGCAAAAAACAGGAAGACCCTCAGCAAAATGGGATGGGCTCAAACATAGCAAAGATTGTGAGGATGGCACAGGACCCAGCAGTGTTTCGCTCTGTTGTACATAGGGTCACTGTGAGTTGAAACTGACTTGACAGCACCTAACAACAACATTATACTCAATACGGAAAAACTGAAAGCTTTCTCCCTACAATTAGAAACGAGACATGATTGGCTGCTTTCACCACTACTCTTCAACACTGTACTGGACTTATAGATAGAACAATTAGGCAAGAAAAAAAAAAGGAAAGGAAGAAGTAAAATCGTCTTTATTCACAGATGACACACTCCTATATATATAGAAAATACTGAAGGATCTTTAAGAAAGCTATGATAACTAATAAATGAATTGAGCAAATTGGCAGGGTACAAGATCAATACACAAAAATCGATTTCATTTCTATATAGCAGAAATGAGCGACCTGAAAAAAAAATTAAGAAACCAATTCCATTTACAATAGCATGTAAAAGAATAAAATACCTAGGAATAAATTTGGAAACCCTGGTGGAGTAGTGGTAAAGAGCTTAGCTGCTAACCAAAAAGTCAGCAGTTCGAATCCACCAGGCACTCCTTAGAAACCGTGTAGGGGCAGTTCTAACCAGGAAGGTGAAAGACTTGTACATCGAAAACTACAAAACATTGCTGAAAGCAATTAAAGTGCTTTAAAAAATGAAAAAACGTTCTGTGTTCATGGATTGCCAGATTTAATACTGTTAAGATGCCAATACTACCCAAAGTAATCTACTGATTCAATACAATCCTTTTCAAAATTAGAACAGATTTTTTTTGCAGAAATGGAAAAGCCAATGCTTGATATCATATGAAAGTACAAAAGGCCTGAATAGCCACAACGATCTTGAAAAATAAAAGTAGGAGGGCTTACACTTCCCAGTTTCAAAACATACTTTAAAGCTACAGTAATCAAAATAATGTGGGCTGGTATGAGGACAGACATATAGACCAATGGGATAAAATTGGGAATCCAGAAATAAACCCAGACAACTATTGCCAATCGATTTTATACAAGAGTGCCAAGTCCATTCAATGAGGGAAAGAGTAGCCTCTTCAATATGTGGTGCTAGTACAACTCAGTCTTCACAAAGTGTAGAATTAAGACATACAAGGGCCCTAAACACTGATAATCTGTAGTGTCCCCTCCTCTGCTTACCATAAACAACACATGCCTTCTGCTTTTGTTTGCCAACCATCCCCTCCACTGTGGTATTTTCATAAGTGCGCTATGCTAATTTTTTTGTAGTAACAGGTAAAAAAAAAATTGGCACAGCAGTGCTTATAAAAATATCTGGGGGAGGGTGTTGGCAAACAAACATAGAAGGTGTGTGTTATTTGCATAAAAATATGGTACTCATTCAAAAGGGATATGTGAGTTAGATCTATACATGTATATATGTGTGTGTGTGTGTGTGTGTGTGTGTGTTAGCTTTCCATAATGTAATTTCTTCTTAAATGCAACTATAATATCAGCAATTAAATGCAAAAGTGGCATATACCATTTTAGCAGAATGAGATGAACTGGGTTATAAAATTTTTAGGGGATGCAAGGTGCTAAGATTTTTGCTATACACCAGATTTTCTACAAAAAGAATATTCCACATATTCTACAACAAAGAAATGAGTGAGTGAATTCAGTTGTTTCAACATTCAATGTAAAATCCTGTTGATCTCCCACAATGAAAAATTGACTTTTGCCAATTTTGCTTTAAACGGCTCATACTTTAATTTTGATGCTTGTTTCATAATAAATGCTATAATTATAAATGAACAAATGAAAAGATGTCATAAAAGAAAATTTAATGATCGGAAAACATATATTACCACAAATTACTATATTTTATTTTTAGATAGATCATTCTCAAAAATAATTAAAAACATTTCTTTCTATTCTTTGCTCTTACAAACTCTTCAATGATTTCATCACAATTAAGCTGCCAAACAAATGTATCTACTTTCATACATAATAAGGGTAATGAACTCAGTCTTTCTTGAATCCTTGTGTGCTCGCTTTTCTCTGTGTCCTGTCTACTTGGTATGTATGGATCTTTTCTTTGGACAACTGGTACCCCTGTTTTGTTAATGATTATTGGCTAATCCATCCCTGTCTCCATATGCTAAGGGATGAAGTTCAACCCTTACCTCACACTATATACAAAAATTAACTAAAAATTGATAATGGCTTCAATATAAGAACTAAAACCATAAATCTCTTAGGAGAAAACACAGGGATAAACCTGAATTGTTTTTGGCAATGAATTCTTGGATGTGACACCAAAAGCTCAAGCAACCACAGAAAAAATAGATAAATTGGATTTCAACAAAATTAAAAGCTTTTCTGTAGCAAAGAACTTTATAAAGGAAGTGGAGACAACCTACAGAATAGGAAAAAAAAATGGTAATCACATATATGATAAGGGTTTAATATCCAGAATTTATAAAGAACTCCTAAAACTCAACAAAAAGGCAAACGACAACTAGAAAAGGGCAAAAGACTTGAGTAGGATGTGAATATTTCTGCAAAAAAAGATATACAAATGGCCAATAAGCAATGAAAAGATGCTCAAAGTCATTAATCATTAGGGAAATGAAATTCAAAACCACAATGAGATACCACTTCCATCCCACTATTATGGTTATCAGCAAAACAAAAAATAAGTGTTGGTGAGGATGTGGAGAAATTCGAGTCTTTATGCATTGCTGATGGGAATGTAAAATGGTGACACCACTGCGGAAAACAGTGTGACAATTCTTCAAAAAGTTAAACAAAATTACCATGTGAACTGGCAATTTCACTCCTAGGTATATACCCACAAGGCTTGAAAGGAGGGATTCAAACAGATACTTGTACGCCAATGTTCACTGCAGCATTATTCACAAGAGCCAAAAGATGGGAAAAAACCCAAGTGTCAATCACAAATAAAGGAATAAACAAAATGTGGTATATCCATAAAACGGAATAGTATTCAGTCATAAAGAGAAATGAAGTTCTGATACCTGGCACAACATTAATGAACGTAGAAAACATTATGCTAAGTGAAAAAAGTCAGACAAAAGGCCAAATATTGTATCATCCCACATATATAAAATACCTAGAATAGGCAAAAGATTATTAGTGGTTTCCAGGGGCTGCCAGAGAGGGGAGTAATAAGGAGTTGTTACTTAAAGGATACTGAGCTTCTGTTTGGGGTGATGAAAAATTTTGGAAGTAGATAATGATGATGGTTACATAACATGGTGAATGACATTAATGTGTTATATCAATTGTCATGTAATGAATCATAGGCTTAAAAATGGTTAACACGTTAAATTTTGTGTTCTGTATATTTTAACACAATAAACTTAAAAAAAAGAATGTCATAATTCCTGAACTACACGTTCCATTTAGAAATACTTTTGTGTTCTGTTGATCTCCTTTCCAGTACGGGAAAACAAATAGTGCAACTTCATGGAGACAGAAAAGGCTAGGTAATCTGAATGACCAATGTCATTGCTGTTATGAATGATAGAATTTCTAGAATTTATTTAACATATGATTATTTTGCTATCATGAACAATGTTAATACTAAAGAGAAGAGATGGTAAAAGCGTATTTTAAATTATTTAATGAAACATGCTTTTAAAACCACCGATACGTACTCCCAAATTGATATATTTGGCTTTTAACCCTCATTCTCATGTTTTTTGTCCTCATTATCTTCTAAGAGATAACCCTGGTTAACTGAGAAGTTTCCCTTTACCTTTTGTATACAAATGTGACAGAAAACAGGTACTATAAAGAATTGCAGAATTTAGCCTGTGGATTCACAAAGCAAAAAAAAAGAACAAAAGAAAACATGAGAGAATATATAACTTTTGGGGGGAGGGGTTAATATAACTGGAGAAGACTGAGGAAGCAGTCTTTTCTTAGCAAGTTATAAGAACTAACATTAACTGTGATCAAGTTGGAATGTACCTAAATCCCCTCTCTAGGGTCTTCTTCTATTGACAGTCTTTTCACATGGAACATACTTGGTTTTTAGCAAGTGACTGGAGTGCTTAGAGGCTCACCATACCCAGGGCACTTGTCATTTTGTTTTAGGCTATTTATCCTTACAGCATGGTGAGAAAAACAAGAGAAACCTTCTGGAAATTTTCTAAAGAAATCATAAGCAAAACCAGAGCTTGGCTGTGGAAGTGGGGCCTTGCTCACAGCTACAGAGAAGTTGGAGTTAAGATGTTCACACCCCTGAAAGTGGGAAACAGAGGGAAGCACTACAGAATCAAAGAGCTGTAGTTGGCAAATGGCTTGTCGTTGGACCACATATGGAGAGCAGGCCTGAGTTTGGCCAGCACACTGTACATTTTTCTTCTTCCTCTTTTAATCTAATATTTAAAGTACAAGAAATGTCATGTAAACATTGAGGTTCAAAGATTTACAAGGTCTGAAACATTGAGTTGCCCTTCCTACATAGTAACTTGAAGCCAGACCAAAGGATCAGTTGTCTGCTTTGGGCAAGGCAGCCATTCTTACCTAATTCAGGAACATTTCCTGCCTGTCTTCTGTACACATATGACTTGAAAACATTTCAAGTGAAACTTTGGGTTCGAAAAGAAGTAAATCTGCTACCACTTGGCCAGATTCTACTGAAAACACTAGTATCTTGACTGAAGTAAGCCCTGTCCTTCTCACCAGAGTTTACCTATCATTTCCAGGAACTCTTTTTACTCTTTACAAAGCACTTAACCTTGAGTTCCAGTAGCTCTAGAATTACCTCATTTGCTATGTGTCAACAACTCACAACTCTATTATCAAAAATACAATTTTTCATTTGCTATCACAAACCTGGGTTTGAACCAAGAGTCAATAAGTACAGTCAATTTTACTGAAGGAAGAACCACTCAACAACACATTTTTCATGCACATAAAAAACATAGACGGAGTTTATGCCAGGAAATGCTTTGCCAACGGAACTGACATGATTGTTGGTCTGGTTGATGATGATAAGTCTATTGGAAAGGACCTGATAAGTTATTCCTGACATTCCATTGACTCTAAGCAGGCTGAACTGCCTGAATATATAGATTCTGTTACAATATGTCTAAAATTAAAAAAAATCAAGTATTAAATGAAAATTTAAGAAAACTGCCTGTGTGACCTCGATAGTACCAACTGATTCAGACAAAAATTAGTGACATCATACAGACAAAATAACAGACTGCACAAACTGTAACTTTTCAAGTACTTTCAGACAATATGTATGTATAGCTTAAATCTAGCTTCAGATTCACGACAAGGTTTCATAGATTAGAATCATGTTATACTACGCTGTTTATATATGTGTAGTTATTTATGGACATTTTTAAGCAAAGAAGACAAAGCAGTGATATTTAGAGTAGGCTTTTGCCACTATTTTCGGCCACATGATCATACGCGACTAAGTGTTCATTAGGGATAAATGAAGCCCCACTGGTTTAAAAGTATGATCCCAAATAACTAAATAGCTAACCTAATATAAATCTCCAATTTTGGCTTTTGACATAACAGAGGTATTTCCTTAAAAGCATAAGATGGAAATTTTTATTAAAAAACTTTTGTAAAGGAATAATTAAATTTGGTCATTCTATGAGTGGGAATCGGGTGGAAGGAAATGGTTTTGTTTTGATTTGGGCTATGCATATTTATATGTGTGTATATCTTTTATATACATAAGTTGTACACTTGTAAAAAGCTGAATTGGCAAAAGTTGTGTGATAGAGATAACGATGACCAAAAAAAAGAGTACCTGTAAGACTGCCTAAACATCTCACGGAATTTTCTTCCTTACTTTGGAGATCTAGGATAATGGCTTCATGAGACAGCCCAGGTAACTGGCCTAATAACATGTTTAGTGCTTCTGTTCTACCTCCTAGCACAATGCATGGAGCCTGGGGTCTTAAAAGCTTGCAAGCAGCCATCCAAGACACACAAATTGATCTCTATCTGCCTGGAACAACAGAGGAAGAAGGAGAGGCAGGATTAGGAGGAGGAAATGGAGTGTGTGGCTAATTGCCTCTATGAACAACTGCCTATTTTGCCATGAGACCAGAAGAATTGGATGGTGCCTGGCTACCATTACTAAACATTTTGATCAAAGATTCTATAGAAGAATCCTGATTAAAGGAGGAAAATGCAGAATAGAATTTCAAAATCTCATGGAATTCAGATTTTCTGGAGCCATGGAGGCTGGATAAACCCCTGAAATTATTGCCTGGAGGTGCTCTTTAAATCTTAAACCAAAAACATCCCTTGAAGTCTTCTTAAAACCAAACAATATTTTAGCTTCCTTAGTAAAGAATGTCTGCCTTGAGCATTGTGGCTTTTTTAAGGGTGGCGTAGTGGTTAAGTGCTACGGCTGCTAACCAAAGGGTCAGCAGTTCGCATCCGCCAGGCGCCCCTTGGAAACTCTATGGGGCAGCTCTACTCTGTCCTATAGGGTCGCCATGAGTCTGAATCGACTCGACGGCACTGGGTATAATCTAACTGGCAACAGTAACTCAAAAGATTACATAGGAACTCAGACGGCAGTGAGTTCATGTTAATAGGGAAGGTACAACCCAGAAGAGGAGAGTGAAAATGGTTGCACCACTCAAAAAGTGTAATCAATGTCACTGAATTCTACATGTGAAAACTGCTGAACTGGTATACGTCCCGTTATGTATATTTTCAACAACAACAACAAAAAAACAAGAGTGGTGCAAAATTTACTAACTATCCTACCCAATCAAATCTTAAATTCACAGTACAAAAGTATTCTTTAATTGAGCTTGGAGACTTTATATTAGTTATCCATAATGAACTCCCTTATCTTGCCTGCCTTTCTTACCTGTCATAGATTTTTTTTTTTATTCACAGCGTGTGGCTTCCTGAAGAGGACAGAGAAGTATACCAAATGATTGGGGTTTAGGATTCCAAAGAACAATTTTTTTCCAGTACTTCAAAAATATCTATATTCTTAAAGATGTTAACTTGGTTAAATTGTGTAGGTTTTCTCAGTCTGATATCTTGTGGTGGGGGTGGGGCACAAAAGGAATCGGCAGTGACAAGGAGAGACCACCTATTTCATGGTCCATGCTCACCCCTAATCTTCACTATGGAACAATAAGAAAAACCTATAGCGTGATTTCAATTTATAAGACACTATTTCCAAATCTTTTAAAAAGCAACATTTTGAACTTCCACTAACATTTCATTACCTAAGGGTACACAAAGGTTTGCCAAATAGCAGCTAAAGGATGGAATGCAATTTCTACGTGGTGTTTGCCATTTGGCAGTTATTTTTTCCAGCATACCGGTTATACATACCATACTGACATCCAGAGCAATGCAATTTCTGGTTTATTTTAAGAGAAAATACTAAGCTGAAAGCTCTATTCTGCCTATGTAAATGATCTCCTTCTTCCAACTGATTAGCATTTTGAAGGCAAAGACTTTGGAGGAGATGGCATGTTATGCATATTAGATTCAGCGTGAAAGCAGATGATGTATCTGTTAAGGCTTTTGTGGCACCACAGTCGCTCTCTGCCCCATAAACTGTATGTAAAGTTGAAGAATGTGTTATTTCAATTTTTTTTTTTTAACTTGAGTGTATACCACGGGTTTCACATCTCAATTTACCAATCTGTCAGTGTTGGCCAGTAACTGGGATATGTCAGGTCAGCATTTTACCACAGGATACGCCATTTCCATCTAGTGGTCAAAAAGGTGACTGTCTTCTGTGGAGAGTTTTGGCAGCACAAGGCAAGGAAGTGATTCTCTAACACTTCTTAAAAAGCTCAAGAACGTTGCACACATTTTTAAATTCTAACAACTATTAATCAGCTCTCTCTCTCTCTCATTTTCTCCAAAAACTATACCAAATGTCCTTTGTTCTTCCTTCTCACTCAACTCCCCACTTCCCACACATACCAGATGATCTTTCCTCCTCTTTCAAAGAGAAAATAGTAACCACCAAAAAGGAATATTCTCCATGTCCAGCCACCAAACTGACAAACTCATCTGCGCCCACATTCTTCACTTCTATTTTCTGTCCTGTCACCACCTCAGGCAAATCCTTCCACCTGCGCTTTCAATCTCATCAGTTATCCTCTCGCTCTCTTCTTCCTCTTTACTAAACCTTTTCCATAAGAATTCAAATGAAATCAAGTATTTCTTACTTTAAATAAAATCCTCTCTCAATTCCTACTTTCCTTCCCAGCTACATTCTTACCTCCTCCCCATTTTGAGCCAAATTTCTTGAAATACTGTCTTGATTCTCCCTTCCCACTTACACCTCAACCTACCACAATCTGGTTTCTGCTCCCACCACTATACAAAAACTTTTTCACTGGGTCACCAACTGACCCAGTGAAAACATTCATTAAATCCAATGAATGCTTCCAAAACTTTGGGTCACTTTCTCCTTTCTAAAACACTCTTTTCCCTTGGTTTCTGTGGCATCTAATTTCCCTGATTTTCTTCTTTCTTAAATGTGTCAATTTCTTTTTCAGCCTCAACCCCCACCCTTCTCTTAAAACATTGGCACTTCTCAGGACTGACATAATACTCTTCTGTCCTCCTAATCTTGAACACTCTGTTTGATCTCATTGACTCAACTTTCAGGACAATCTATGGAGGGATGACTCCTCATCAATTTCTCTAGTTCAGACCTGTTTCCTGAATGCCAAATACGCATGTTATATCTGACTCCTAGGCAACTCCACCTGGAGGTGCCCCTACCCATACCTCAACTGACCCATGGAACTCTTTATCCTTCAGTATTCCATCTTGCTAGCCATGGTGGCACAGTGGTTAAAGCACTCAGCTGCTAACTGAAAGGTCGGCGGTTTGAACCCACCAGCTGCTCGATAGGAGAAAGGTGTGGCAGCTGCTTACATAAAGATTACAGCCCTGAAAACCTTATGGGGCAGTTTTACTCTGTCCTACAAGGTCTCTATGAGTTGCAAGTGACACAATTCTAAAAGCTACTGCCATTTTATAGTAGCAACAACTTATCAGGGAAACTGCAGATCATTATAAGCGAGGCCTTCTAACAATTAGAGCTGTCCTGTAATGTAATATTAAGAATGTACTAAAGTGGTGGCTATGTGGAAATAACATAGAAAGGTGTTTAAAAAATAAACATAAGTGAAAAAATTACAGAACAAAATCATATTAACACTTTGTTTTTCACACAGAGCAAGGGGATACTTAGTGGTTTAAAATCAGAAAGGGTGTGTATCAGGGTTGTTATCATTTCACCACACTTATCCAGTCTGTACACTAAGCAAATAATCCAAGAAGCCGGACTATATAAAGAAGAATGCAGCATCAGGATTGGAGGAAGGCTCATTAACAACCTGACATGCACAGATGGCACAGCCTTGCTTGCTGAAAGTGAAGAGGACTTGAAGCACTTACTAATAAAGATCAAAGACTACAGCCTTCAGTGTAGATATACTTCAACTAAAGGAAAACAAAAATCCTCACAACTGGACCAATAATATCATGATAAAAAAAATTATATGTGAAGGATACAGGAGTCTCTAAGTATGTAAGGTTTAAATAAGTTAAAATAAATTCTTATGATAGAAAGAACATTTGTCCCTGTGTTTTAAATTTTTTTTTTAAATACTGTTGTGGTGAACTACTTGTTGTTGCTAGCTGCTGTCGAGTTAGTTCCGACTCATTGACAAGATTGAAGTTGTCAAGGATTTCATTTTACTTGGATCCACTCTCAATGTCCCTGGAACCAGTAGTCAAGAAATCAAAGTATGTATTGCATTGGGCAAATCTGCTCCAAAAGACTTCTTTAAAGTGTTAAAAAGCAAAGACGTCACTTTGAGGACTAAGGGTGTGCCTGACCCAACCCATGGTATTTTCAATTGCCTCATATGCATGTGAAAGCTGAACAATGGATAAGGAAGATAGAAGAATTGACGCCTTTGAATTAAAGTGTTGGAGAAGAATACTGGATATTCCATGAACTGCCAGAAGAAGGAACAAGTTTGTCTTGGCAAAAGTAGAGTCAGAGTGCTCTTTAGAAGTGAGGATGGGGAGACTTCATCTTATGTACTTTGGACATGTTATCAGGAAGGACCAGTCCCTGGAGAAGGGCATCATGTTTTGTAAATTGGATACTCAGCAAAAAAGAGGAAGGTCCTCAAAGAGATGGATTGATACAGTGGCTGCAACAATGGGCTCAAACACAGCAATGATTGTGAAGATGGCACAGGACAGAGGAGTGTTTCATTCTGTTATACATAGGGTAACAATGAATCGAAATTGACTCAACAGCACTTAACAACAACAGCAATAAGTAGTTTGCCATAACAGTATTTAAAACACAGGGACAAATGTTCTTTTTAAACCTTACATACTTAGAGACTTCTGTATCCTTCACATGTAATTGTTTAAGCAGTTGCAATGACCAAAGTGTCCCAGGTTAGTCATTAAGTTTAATTAACATTTATTGCAAGTCCAGAGGACATGCGTCATAGTTCAAGGCTAACACGGGAGTATCTCATTAGGAGATGGATGAAATGCTTTTTTTTTTTTTAAAGGAGGTTACGTAAATGGAGTGGGAGAGGTCTCCATTGAGATGATAGCACTCGCCTCATATTGAAGCCTAAGCTTTGTTGTGAAAACATATGTACCATGTGGAAATCCTTCAAGTTTCTACATTTATCACATGAATCATTACTGTTTGATGTAATTTATCACTCTAAATGCTTAACATACGAAGCATCAAGAAGAAATAGAAAATAAGGTTAAACTCACATACACAGATCTTCAGGTAAGGGTTCTTGCTATTAAAACAAACCCAAAGCTTCTCCTTATTAAAATCCACGCCTGTTGCCAGCCTGGTTCACAGGGTGGTATGAGGATCATGTGGGGTGGTATTCCCTCTCTGACTCACACAAGGGTTCATCTCAGATAACAGAGGAGCTCCAGGAAATTATGACAATCATTCCATTGTTTAAATTCTCCATTGCAAGACCTTGCAACTGCTCAGCAAAATTCGCAGAGCAATTTTGGCAGGAACCTTCTCTGTGAACTGAGTTAAATTAGCAGCTGTACTTGGAGGTTTAAACCAACATTTTTTAAGTGTCACTGATTCAGAACGTAACATGTGGTGGCACCTTAAGGAACTCTGGCCATTCAGGAAGCATATGTACAAAAACAATACAATAAAAACACACCTATAAGGCAGTGCGCCTTCCAGCCAGTGCACCTCAACTCAGCCATCACCTGTCTGTTAGTGGAGGCTTGCATGTTGCTATGACCCAAAACAGGGTTCAGCAGAGCTCCCACACTAAGACAAACTAGGAAGAAAGGCCTGATGATCTAATTCTGAAAAATTAGCCAGTGAAGCATTGTAGATCACAAAGGTTTGATCCCATAGTACATGGGGTCACCACAAGTCGGGGGTGACTGGATGCCAGCTAAGAACAACGAGAAGGCAGGAAACTTCTACGTGTTTGCCATAAACACACACACACTGAATTTGTATCTTCCTGCAAAAGCATGGGACAACAAAAATATTTTCAAAGCACAAATTTGGATGTTATGGACCACACTTCCCCACCCACTAAAGGCTTTCACTGGCTTCCCATTGCTCTTAGGGAAAAAAAAAAAAAAAGAGAGAGAGAAGACAAATTCCTTAACATGGTCTACAAAGCTTCAAGTGGCCCTGCCCTTCTCTCTAGCTTCTTTCAGCTATTCTCTTCTTTGCTCTCAGCATCTTAGCCTCGCTGGATTTTTTTTTTTTTTGGTAAACTGAACTCTCCATACTGTGTCCCACCTCAGAGATTTGCCATGTTGCTCCCTGGATGCTCGACTTTTACTTCATCTCCCTCCTTCTCCTCTTCTACCACCTCCAGCATCGCTACTACCACTGCCATTCTGACCACTGTTACTACCAGAACACATGTGTGCACACACACACAACAGACACACACCTGCCAAGTATTTCATTGACTATTCTTCCAACTGGGCTCAAATGTTGCATCCTCAGAGAAATATTTCATAACATCTCCACCATATCCTCAAGAAAGATTTCCCGTGGTACAAAATCTAGAACTATATACATTTACTTCATAACACTTACCACTGTTTTGATTTTACATATATTTTTGGACCTTTTAGTTAATACGCATCTATACATGAAAGGTAGGAACTGTTTTTGCTCATCATGTTTACCCATAATTGAGTATTGAAACAGTATACAGTGGATACTAGTATCTGAACATTGTTAAAATGACAGAATGAATAGCTCAATGAATCAATCAATCATTAAAACCTGCAACCCTTCTCTGTGACATTGGGCAAAATCCAACCTGAAGGACAGTGATTCAAAGGAAAAGAACAATTATTGAGCTCAACTATTTTACAAGGACCGAGTGCACTGTTTTCCAGAACTTAATACCAATAACTACCGCATGAAGTAGGTGTTACAATTTTCTTTTTACAGGAGAATCTCAGGCTAACATGGGCTCATTAACTTGCTCAAACTCACTCATCTAGTAAGAGAAAGCAACATGGACATGCTGAAGTTTGCTGTCTTTGTATTTTCTTAGGATTTTCTGCAACGCTGGGGAGCCATGTTTAAATGAACATTGGCATGATTTAAATTTAGGATGATTCTATTTGAAAACACAGGATATATTTTTGAATGCTGGCTTTAGAGATGGTGGAAAATGGAATATAACAAAAAATTAAAAATTCGTACCCACAGAACAACTTTTCAGTGTTCAAAATGTAATGAGGTAATGATCTTACACTGAAATCAGGAGTGAAAAGTTAAGCAGGGTTTCAGAACCTAAAACCTGATTCCAAGAACTAAAATTCACTTCAGTTCCAGAACTCTCAATTAGCTTCCTACTGCCTTGGGGCCATTCATGTGTTCACAATTTTTCGCTTCAAAAACCTGCCTCTAGTTTCTAAAACTCTGAATTAGGTAATTATTTTCCACAAGCCCAAATTGTTTTCTGCGGAATGTGGTTGGGTTCAAAGCCCTTTTACCCTTTCACTCGTTTGCAGAGATCAGCATTTCCACTCACCAGACTGCCTCTGCTAATGGGAACATGCTGATCAGGTCCCAGGAATGAGGCAGAGACTGCTTTTGCCTACTGCCTGGCACC